>NW_027449975.1:0-26408 GCF_964194025.1 Convolutriloba macropyga
TGTAGGAAAGGTTGACGGTCTGCTTTTTCCAAACCATGCAGCACAGCACAACACAGCACGGCTCAGCCAGGCTCCGCTTGTGCTATCTTTGAGCCCAACCTCCCCATATCCAAGCTCGCTCCCGCCCTGCCCGTTCCTCTCCCTAGAACTCCAAGCCCCCACCCTCAAAACGACACTGCACCAACAGCGCTGCGACGTCATCACAGCAGCTGTCACTTGTGTTTTTGGCATCAATCCCGGCGGCAGACTCAGCCCCATCCACAGCTCAATGTGACGTCGCCCATACGTGTGTTGTGTTGCAGGCAGAGACCACCACTCCCGTCTTTGGCTCTGCCGGTACCTTTGGGACCGCCACAGGGTTTGCCGGCTTCTCTGCTGAGGGCTCCATCGCCAAGCCAGCCGGTGATGGCGCGGATGAAACTCACCAGGAGGAGGAGTGCCAGGCAACCTTCAAGCCCGTGGTGGAGCTTGAGGAGGTAGAGACCACCACTGGAGAGGAGCTGGAGAACCAGCTTCTGGAGATGTATGCCCCCCCCCCCCCCCCCCCCCGGCTCTCTTTCCCCCTCTCTCGCTGCTGTGGTGCGGCCCCTTGAGACCCACGCCCCTCACCGCCTCTTCCCCTCCTTGTCGTCTCTCGTACGAGCCTCTACACGTCCCATCAGAACATGCCCCCCCCCCCCCCCCCCCCCCCCCCCCCTTTGCGGCGCCCCGGTTCACGCTCCCTCCGTCCTTGGGTCTTCTCGGGCCCCCACTGGCCCCGTAGCCGGTCTGTGCCTCACTGTGCGGCAAAGAACACCTAGTATCCACAGACGCAAAGTTTGAGGGCAGAAGACGATACACTCCGAACGGACCGGACAGCAGCACAGGGGGCCGGAATGGAGAGTGGTGCCGTTTTCGTTCCTTTCCTTTCGTCGCTCTGTTTCTCTCTCCACCCCTGTCTGCCTCTTGCTGCGTTGCTTTTGAGAGACGATGCTCTGCTCGATTACGCTCACACGTCTGGCGGTACGTAAATCGTGGCACTGAGGCAACGCAGGCCGGTGGTGCATTGACTCCGAGCCCGGTCGGTCTGCATTCTGTTTTGCAGAGTCTGATGTGGCGAGTCCCTCCCCCCCCCCCCCCCCCTCCTGCGCGCTCCGTCCCCACAGGAAGTGCAAGCTCTACCGCTTCGACTCTGAGGCATCAGAGTGGAAGGAGCGCGGCGTAGGCCACGTCAGGCTTCTAGAGAATAAGGAGAACAAAAAAATCCGGCTGCTGATGAGGCAGGAGAAGACCCTGAAGATCAGGGCCAACCACATCGGTACGTGCGAGCCGCGTGCTATTGTCGCCCCTGGGCCGTTTCTTTCTAGGCCAGGGCTCCCTCGTCCCCCCACCCCCTCTCTTCGTTGAGCCTTCGCTCCAGAGCCCTCTGTAGCTCCTCTCCCTCCTGTCCTGCTGCAGACTGTGTGTTCCTCCGGAAGCGCACACCTGGCCAGCAGCTTGTGTTCCCACTCCACCGGTCCTTTGCGCGGCGGTGCCCGCCTGAGAGCTCATCTCTAGATGTAGTGCTCACGGTACATGCATGCTCCCACCACAGCCCAGTCACACCGTCCCTTTGCACCCTCTCCCTCTTGACCAACGCGCACTGACGCCGGCCTTGGGCAGTGAGAGGCCAGCAATCAGAGAAGTCTCCACACCCGCCTGCCCTGGGCCCTTGCACAGTGCATCACACTGTGCTCCCTGCCCGCAGTGATGCCGGGAACGAAGCTCGAGGAGCACAGCGGCAGTGATAAGACATGGGTTTACACCACAGTGGACTTCGCAGACGAGGAGATGAAAAAACGAAATGTTTGCTATTCGGTTCGGCACCGTTGAGAGTGAGTCAGGACCCGCCTCCTCCCTTTTTGTGGCTTTCCCCGTTGCCCATCTGCTCCCCTCCCACGTCCTTTTGCCTTGCCTGCCCTTCCCTTCCCTTTTCCCCACACCCTCGGTCTCCCGCAACACACTTTTCAGAACCCCACCCCTCGTGTGTCGTCTCTGCAAAGAGACCAAGCTCACACCTGGGGTCTCTCCCACCACGGTGCAGTACCTACAGGCCGCACTTCAGCAGGGCTTGAGGCGTCGATGCTTTGGCTGTCTCCCACGCTTGCCTATTTGCTTTCTTGACACGGCTCCTGGTGTCCCATGTGCTGTGCCTACAGAGGCACAGGAGTTCAAGGCAGAGTTCGGCAAGGCTATGGACACGAACGAGAAGCTGCTGAGTGCAGACGCTGCTGTTGCCCCCAAGGATGAATCAAAGGAGGAGGCAGATAAGCTTGCTGACGAGGTTGCGGCAAAGGCTACCGTGGAGGGCGCCGAGGATGAGAAAAAGGATGACGCATAAATTAGCCCAAGCCCCCCCCCCCCCCCCCCCCCCTCCCTTTCCCTCCCTGGGTCCTTCCAGCCAGCCTAGCTTTCTTGGGTAAAAAAACAGTCGTGCATGGCGCTTGCAGCCCCTCTGTCAGGCACAGAGGAGCCCCAGTGTGGCTCCGGGCAGAGATTTCAGCCCATGGATCATTGCCTGCACTGCTTTGGTCCCTCTGATACACGGACCGGTCCATTTTTTTGTAATCCCCACAGATGTTGAGCTGGCATCAACACCCAGTCATGAGCACCCAGACATCGTTACCTTGGCGGTGGATAGCTCAGAGATTTGCTCATTGTATGCCCACCCCGTCTTTCACTGCCATCTGTGCCACCGGGCAAAAGGCCCTGTGTCATCCACCCACGCCGCAAGCTCCCACTCTACTCCCCCCAGCACTGGCAGCCGAGAGCCTGGCAGCGAAATTTGCCTTGGCCATCCCCTCTCCCTGCCTCTCTGTAGGATCAAAGAGCCACGGGTACCCTGGTTTCTTCCCTGCCTAGTATTCGACATTTGTCAGAGGCCCAATCCACGCGCGGATGAGCTCAACCGCAGAATCGATGCCAGACACAACAGGTTCGCGGCTGGCAGACAGACAGTGAGACACACACATGCACGGACGACAGAATGAAAGAGCAAAGGACAGGAAGGTCGATCAGGGGGCCCGTACAGGGACACACGGTAGGGGGACCGGCCAACGGACAGCAACACATATCAACTTGGCGGCTTGGATACATGCCAACGTGGCATAACGGCACAGCGATCAGTAGAATGCCCAACTTCGATTTCCCCACTAGACGCCACCCACCGCACGCACACACGCTGGCTCCACTCTACACTTCGTGCCGCCGTTAGGCCCTAAGCAATAGATCCCTCGATGCCGACTGCGTTGTGCATGCTGCGTGTTTCTTGCAGTTGATGGCGACTGGCAGTGCCTCATGCAAACCTTTAGTGTCCTCCGGCTAGTGCAGACCCTACTACCAGCCATCGCCGGCTCAGCTCGGACGGTTGCTGCGTCCCTTGCCACAAGGATAGCGAATCTACCGGCAAACTTGACCACTCATGCCTGGCGGCAGGAAGGGAGGGACACATCGTGAAAAGTCGAATTCCATCACTAGCACATGCAGCACTGCCACAGACGAGTGTGCAGGTCTGCGTACTGTGTACGAGCTTCAAACGTCAGCGGCGGTGGGACCATCCCGGCTGAGATGCAGACACACGGGGGGGGGGGGGGGGGGGGAGAGAGAGAGAGAGAGAGAGAGAGAGAGAGCAGTATGACAGCAGCAGACGCCTGTCCCGTCCCATATGTTCTGAACTTCCTTACAACGACCGATACAGCGAGCCACTCTGTGTTGAGAACTGGCTCCGGAACCGCCCTGTGGTGAATGGGCCGCTGCATGCGCAAACGCTGCAAGGTGCCGCCAGGCGGCCCTTGCGGGAGGCTGAGGGCTTCACGCCCCTGGCTTCCTTACAATAATCTCACTGGTGCCGACGGGTGTGCGTCCCAAAGAAGGGCGCTGCTCCAGCGCCGTGTTACGCCTCCCGGATTGTCGTTGTTCAAAAATGGCTCTGCGTGTGATCATCAGGCGGTTCCACGCTTGCAAGAAGAAACGCAGAAAACCACGATGTGGCGGCGCGCCTTCAGCGCTACAGCTTGGAGCGAGAGGCTCGCCCAGCTTCGGCAGATGCATAGAGTGCCTTGGTGACAGACTCGTAGTGTGGAGATAGCTCCTGCGAGGAAAAGCCAAAGGTCAATGGGTGCTTCAGCTCCCTGTGCGACAGACTACTGACTATCGATTGGCTCGTGTGATGGGCTGGGAAACATCACAGGCTATTCTTGACACTCCACGCAAGCCGTGCCAGAACATTTGTCTGTGCAGACGGCCGATTTCAAAGCAGCTGACCACAGGCTTGGGATTTCGGGACGGGCAGCGAGGCGCTGACGGGGGCACCTTGGCCACCCTTGCCAGGTACGCCCTCACAACAGGGTGGGGCTCCAGCAGCTCTTTCATGTATGGCCCGGTGGCAGCGGCCTCCAGGATCCTCAGCTGATCAAGCTCGCAGAGCACCAGCAGGTCTGCGATAGAAATCGTGGGCCCCGCCTTCAGGCAAGATGACACAGCAACAGTAAAAAAACTCGCCCCTTTGACCCCCTGCCGGAAGGGCATGGCAGTGACACCGCCAGACTCAAAAACGAGCTGCAATCATTGGCTTGCTGTCCGATGGGAGTGGCTGGGGGTTAGTGGCTGACCATAAACGGGCTGCTCTTGAGCCATATGTCAGTCATGTGTCCGAGGGCCAAGTTGAGGTTTGCCAGAGCTTCCTTTGCACCGGCCTCGCTGCTTGGCAGCCCCTGCAGTTGGCCAGATGTCCACACACAAGTTCGGCGCTAAGCAGAGCTGCAGCTGATGCCCCGGATGGCGGTCTGTGTCATTGATGCCGTACATTCCTGCTGTCCTTCGGCCGGATCTATGAGGCAATGCGGGTGTGTGCACAGGTGGGTTCCTCCAAAAAAAAAGGGAGCTGTCCCGTGCATACCCTGCGCTTGGCTATAACTCGGTGCCACCCCAGCCGCGCCGCACCCATCCTGTCCAGCCAGTGGGTACGATCAGTTGTGGCCTCAGCGGAGGCGAGGCGGATGGATGGGTGCTGGTCAGACTGGGGGCGTGTTCAGATGCTCAGCAGGACGGGCAGCGGTTAGGCTGTGTACAGATCATCCGCCGGGATGCCCATCAGTAGGGGACAGCACGGGCCAAGGTGACCAGGGGGCGCCCTGATGGACGAGTATGCAGTGCAAGCACCTGAGCTGAGAGTACGACCAATCCATGGCCGCATCAACCTTTGCCCGCTGCTTCAAGTCTTGCGGATACCTGTGTTGATGATGGCATGGAATAGCATAATTACACGACAGCCCGCGGCGCGGGTCACTGTAAGTCCTGAGAGGGACCAACATGGACGGAAAACGGTGGGAGGGAAGGTGTGCAGGAGAGACAGACAAGAGCCAGCCAGGCAGACAGGCTAATGCACACATGCGAACTCATACACACAGGCTGGAGGGGGGAAGGGAAGAGAGGGGCGGTTGAGATGAAAGGTCAATGGCCTGAAGGGTCATGGTGCTGTGTTGTGCCCAAGGGGATCAAGCCTTGCTCATTACCAGTGGTTTGCAGCGCCATACGTGCTGCAAAGATATCTCAGGATAGCCCCCGACTCTGGCAGACAGAACCCATTGCTCTCAAGGCACGGGACTTTCCCAAAAGGGTTTATCGCGAGGTACTCTTGGGACTTGTGCTGCTTTTTGTCGATTCTTATGAGGCGCTCCGTCACAGGCAGGCCCGCCGCCCTGCAGGTCACAGATGTCACGAGCGAGGCGGCTTGCAATTGCAGGTGACACTGCACAACGAGGCTGTTGAGAAGCTGCACTCCTAGGCTACGTTTGGTACAGGCCAGGGACGAAAAGGGTGCTCAGCGTAGGCGTGAGGAACGGGGTACAATTGCAGGCCGGCACCACACCTGCACAGAAGGGCACAGGCTCGAGAAGGTTGGGACATCAAGTCCACATGGAGGAGGGCCATGTCCCCAGAGACTGTCCCCACTAAACTGGGAGACAGGGTGACACAGCTTGTGAAGATGTGACGCGATAATCAGGCCCAAAGATGTAGAAGCAGGCAATAACGTACGGCCGGTAGGCATACCCAGGCCGGGCGAGAGACTTCTCTACATGACCTGGTCGCCATGATCATGTCCCAACGTACGTGGATCTTTCCGAGCCGCCAGCTGCCCAGCGATACGCATGGAACAAAAGTCGCTGCGTGGTGCGGAGAGAAGAGCGACCAAGTCGGGGTAGGGTGTCCCTGATCCTACGAGCAATCTTCCCGGGTTTTAGAGTAGGGTAGATAGGGTATGGGCATTTTTCCTTCAATACTATCTAGGGTATCCGGTATATATTGTTAGGGTAGGGTACCCTAGCTGCCTGTGGAGGCCATACGAGTACGAATACTCTCACGGATGGTACCTAGTGCAGGCGAGTCAGGACTCGGAGCAGACACAAGCCGCCGGCGGCTTGGTGGAACTGTGCAGAACTTGGAAGACCACAACTCACAGGTTTCGATGGTACAGATTATAGTCACATGGATCCCATGTGATGACAAGTTTCCTGCAAGGGCCTGAATCGAACAGAGAAAATGTAGGTTATTCAGATGATGGTTCGTGGATAGCTTTCCAAAATTTCACAACGACGTACCCCCTCTTTAGAGGGCAGACAGCCAGACATTGATCAATGATCATAGGCCATAGGCCATAAGCCCATAACGCCAGCCACACGAGATCCCTACCATGATTGCTAGGTATCTCCTGGCTAGACTCCTACCCACTGCTCAGTACTCGTACCCTTTACAGGGTATACCTATTACCTAGGCTAGGTACCTACCTACCGCTACCTGAGCTGGATGCTGGAATCTGTTGCCTGTACTACAGTAGTAGTATTTAGCAATGTAGAAGCTGGCATGTGGCAGCGGGTGAAAAATCAAAACCGTACACTGTACAGGGTACAGCACGTACGGAAGGGTAGGGTAGACGGGACTCGGGAGTAGGTAGGGCAGCGCTACGAGTACGAGTACGAGTACTGGAGTACGAGTACGAGTACTGTAGGAAATTATATAAATAGATCGACTGATCGATCGGTGCAAAATTGTGTACGGTCATGACTCATGCATGTATCGCTAGATTGTACTCGTAGTGTGCTAAATATGGAACTGTAATGTGTGCTAAATATGGTCTATGGACCTACTCCACCCCCCACCGAGTGGAACGTAGCCTGGCGGTCGGCGGGTACAGGGAGAACGGATACGGTACCCTCCAGGTGGGTCGCATGCACAATCGATCCTTGGATTTACAGTATCGCACCGCCCAGCGTCCGTCAAAATGCTATAAGTACTAGCTTGTACTACTAGAGCGAATAGCTGTCCCTTTTGTACAGCATGCAGGACTATCGTGATCGTATTTTTGTAGAGCTGTAGTAGTCTGTAAGGATAGCTACGGTGATGATGGATTATTTTTTGTCTCGAGCTGTGTGCAACGTCGCTCATCCTACCTACCTACCCTAGGGTACCCATAATAATAATAATAATAAACGAAAGTGAGATAAAGTAGTCCGGACACTTGTCCTTTGTACTTTCGGCAAGCTTTCAGCATGTCGAAATGTCGATCGATCATGCACAGCGCTCTCGCCATGTACGAGTACCAGTACGAGCAGCGATACATGTATACACCGTGTGTATCGATAAATAAAGGAGGGTCCCTTCTGGCAGGCTCCTGGCCGGCTACTCGTGTCGTACCCTACCTACTAGCTTTATAATAGAGCAGGCAACTAGCTATAGATAGTAGCCCCCCGATCTGCCCTCATCCTGCCACACGGGGCTATAATATTATAACAGAGCCAGGTATGCTCTCTAGGCCGTAGGGGGTACCGGCGTAGGTACTCGTACTGTCGTACAAGCAGGAGGGACCTCCTGGCTCCTGCCTGGTACAATTAAGTACCTACCAATTATACTCGTAGTAGTACTCTCTGTAAATATACATAACGAGCTACAGTACAGCACTGTATGTGCTGTATAGTACCTCCTGGTAGTATTGTGCCACTCGTAGCGTAGGATCTCGTAATCAACCTCTCACCTCTCACCTAGCTGTTGTATACCCTACCTACCTACCTACCTACGTTGCAGTACAGCCCATGTAGCCCGAATTCAAATTGCCTATACTGTATGAAGATCTGCATCGGGATCCAACATCACATGCAGATGCAAGAAATTAGAAAGTACAGCCCGTGCTGCCTTCCTGGGCGCGCTCACCGCTCAGTGCTCATCCTGCCTATCGCCAGCCACCTTCATCAGTGTTGAATGCTGGGGTCAAGAGACACTAGGAAGCTCCTACCAGCACATTGGCATGTCTACCTTCTCGCCTTCGCTGCACTGATTGCCATTCCGGACAGCTCATGGCTTGCCACCAACCATCGTACAACTGCACTGCTATCCTGTGCAATCCGTGCATGCATGTGCATGTGCCTGTGTGTGTGCCTGTGTGTGTGTGTGTGTGTGTGTGTGTGTGTGACCATGTTGGCTATGCAGCTGGGTGCAAGTACTCAGGTGTGTAGCAGCACAGTCATTCATATAGAGGCCTGGGCCATATTGAGCGATAGGTCATGGCGGTGCCGACAGCTGGCCAGCTGGCATGCATGATCAATTGAGACAACTCCAGCTGGGGAAACCGTAGCCAAACCATCCCTGCAGAAAGTGTAAACTTTTCCTGATCATATAGCTTACATGCCAATAGAGTATAGTCACTAAATGCAGTTAAGGGGCCAACACACTACAACCCAGGACAGTGAATTGTGTATCTTCTGATTCTGCAGAGCCTGCAAAGCATCTAGGTAATTCGCATTGGTGTCCAGCTAGTCACCATGTGCTGCGTGTCTCCTCAGGGTCGCGCCGGGGCCAGAACATTGCAGATTACGCTACCGTACCTAGCAGAGTTGTAGTACCATATAATTTCCAGCAAGTTCAGGGCTGATCTCATCTCAGCGCCAGGGGGGTAGGTGTTGCACTGAATACATCGCAGTAGAATATAACAGGGATATCACAGCATAATATATAGTGCAACTGCAATGGGTCATGGGGCAAAGCATGCAGCACTCAGCTCCGCTTTACTCTGGTCACATGTGCAACATCGAATTCACAATCAGTACAGCGGCACAAGCACTGTACAGCATATTGGCAGATGGTGCAGCGTTCTTTCGTATTGGACCGACTACTGGGTTTCAATTGGTATTCAACAAGCCTTCGTCAATCAAATGTTTAGGACAGGAGCAAGAACTGTCAAGGAAGCATGCCCGAGGCGGCTTCTCTTGAACGTATGCCTGTGTTGCCTATGCCAAGGTCAAAGCAAAGCTGACAACCATGTCAGCATTGCAGCAATTGCGGTAGCCAGCACAGTATGTATGCCTCAGCCTGGTGCAGCCATGCAGGCGTGCCTTGTGACCTGCTGAGCTGTGAGTCTTCAGCAGGTAACAAGTCCTCACCTTGAGCTGTTGCGTCTGCAGCAATTCTTTATCCTATGAATCTCTGGCGCTGCCAGCGTATGCACCCAAGTGACTCACAACTCACTGCCCTCGACCCTCGGGCTGTATAGCCGGGTTCTACCCTGTTTGACAAGAGGTCGCCCTGTCACTCTGGCTGCATGGCGGGCATTGTCAGTCGCTGAGCTGTCATGTAGACGCTGATACACCCTTCCACTGAGCTGTTGTGTCTGCCGCACCTATGCACTGGGAGTAGGGTACTCGTACTGGCCCCGTTTGCTGTTACGTGGCTCACAACTGACAAACCCTCAACCCTGCGTTAGGGTTCCACTCTGGACAGGAGGCTGCCCTGCCACGGTAGCTGACCGTAACTGGCTAGGTCAGCGGCTAAACTAACGGCACCAAGGAAATTGGTTCAATTTGCAAGAAATTGAAATCTGTTCAAATCACAGCACATACCGTGACAGGCAGCGAATCACTTCAGTGCGCCACCTCCCCTCTGTCGACGTGCAGGCAAGGGTGTGTGTTCCACGGCTATTCACACTCGTGAAATACAGCACACAGGCAAAATACTCTATCTACTCAACATTTTCAACATGCCATTTGTCACTTCCCGTGACAAGTAGTAAGTGACATTGTAGCACACAGTTACATGCCAGATAATGGGAGGAAGAGGCTAGTAAGCTGCCTACCACCTACCTACCACTGCCTGCCAATGACCGACTCACTCAATGGCCCTACAGGACGCTGTGTGTATGTATTGTCCACCGGAATGCTTCATTTACATGACCGAATTTCAGACGTCGCACTCTGGCCCGCTCGGCAATCCTTCAAGATCCAAACCAGCTATGCAACATACAATCAGAATGAATTTGCACATGACGCAGCTGCGGCCCCTTGCGACACAGCCATTAAGCTAGTTCCCGGGTAAGCGGCGAGACATACTCGACGCTGAACGGACTGTGTGTCTTCTACGGATCCGTACGTTGACATTGCTGGAGGAAGAGGCGGCGTGTGGCCGATGATCAAGTTGTCAGTGGTGCAGGAGCCATGGATTTACATATGGAGTCGCACTGATGACAGTATCTTGAACCTACCTGCAATGACCCTTCCTGAACTTTTCTGCGCATTTCTGCGAACGCACTGCAATTGTGATGTAGTTGTACAAGAACCAGTTGTGCAGTGAAAGCTCCAGCTCTACCAGAAACTTTATATGTCCACAGGTAGCGAGAGAAATCGTGGTATGGGGCAGCCATGTGACCCTCACAGATAGACACTTATTGCATGAGCATGCCGCAGGCAATAACATGTGCTAGAGGAACCGATCCTTTGGGTACGGATATGTTGATAGAGGTGTGTGGGCCACGCGCACGCGCCTACCTGCAACCTAGTCCAGCAGCACAGGCTGCTGCTGCATTGTATCTAGTCCAAATGAATGATTCATATCACCAATGGCCTTGACATCCAAGCCTTTAACAATGGGGGCGGTGAAAGACAGTGGCAAGTATGGGGGAAGGGGTATAGCCCCAACCAAACTGAGAAAGCAGGTAGCGAATGCACGATGCAGAGGAAGGTATACTGGTATACGGAAATCTGAGACGGAGGAAATGTGTAGATACTTGAGGGCACGTGATGAGAGGGGGAGCCAGACAATGATTGACAGCGGGGTTCCAGGCGCAGTTTACTCTACCGGTAGCGGTCCCCCTGTCGCTCCCGAAATGCCGGATCCACCGGGAGAGTCTCGAGGGAGCGGTGAATGTGTCCTTTCCCTTACAGTGGCGTAAAATATTTTCTATATGGTATCGTTCGTTTTTAAGTCTACATACTTATGATCTAAGAGCTCTTTGACTTGAAGCAGCTGAAGAGCAGGTACCCGATAAGCAAAACAGGTCCGATAGATGCGCAGATGGCGACAGCGGCCACGAGCTGAGGGGGGGTGGTGTTCATCTTCACGGCCAGGAAGAGGTAAGGGGTCACGGGGTCAGAGTTACCGACACCGCAGTACGCGTCGCCGCACTTCGTGAAGGCCCGAACGAACATCGCCGCATCGGGCATTGTGCTGGGGATCGTGTATGTGATGGAGCCGCCGTCGAGGGTGGTCGTGCCCTCGACCTTGTACTGGCACTGTCCCTTCAAGTTGGCCGCGATGGTGTCTCCCACCTTCCTCCAGGGGCGGTCGGCAGTGTCAGCCTTAGAGTAGCACACACGAAGCTCCACTGCAGTAGCGTCGGCGGAGACGTTAAGTGGCAGGTAGTTAATCATGACGGAATCCTTGTTGTCGTATGTGACGCCGCCCTGGGCAGCGAGGCAGGCGTTGGGGAGGGCGCCATCCACCTCGATGCAGTTCAGCTGCCCCTTCTCAACCCCGTTGGACATAAGAGAAAAAGAGATGTTCCAAGCATCGTAACCACCCTCAGGGTTCTGCATGGATGCGAGCGTCACATCTTCGCCTGCGGGACAGAGGAGGCAGGGACCGTCACTAACGGGCCGAAGTCCCTCCACAACGAAGGGGGCAGAAGACGGGTTCCAGCGCAATCCCAGAGGGCCGCAGATGGGTAAGGGATTTGAGTTAGTTGGAATCGTGGCACCTACCAGCGACAACAGACGAGAGCAGCAGCACGCAGCTGAGGAAGAGAGCCTGACGCATCATGGTAGTGGCAACTATTGATCGGGATTGCAGATGCAAACGAAACAACAACCGTGCTTCAGGTGTGGACTTCAATAACTGACGGGCGCTGGGCGCAGGCGGATCCGAACGCGGTTTAAATATAGGTTACAGCGCCTCGACGGTCACAGGAGAGGACAGCTTTGTTGTCACCTGACAGTCTGTGGAGCGCTTTCAACAATAATCCTCAGGCGCTGGTCCTCAGAACTCTGATTGCATGGCTGCTTGACCCACGTGACCGCGAGAGCTCGGGCCGTTGTCGCGTCTTTGAGAATTGAGTTCCCATCAATGCTTGGGTAGTTGGCCAGACTCCACCTCTAGAGATCACTCAAGAGATACCTAGTGTAGTCTCGCGTAGGTACCTACCGTACCAGAAATAATTAAAGAGGTACCCTACCATGATGTTTTTTTTAACACCCCCGCCGCCGGGCAGGTGAAGGTAGAAAACCCCTGGCCATGACCCTACCCTACCTACCATGATATTTCTCTGCCAACCAAATTCGTACAATCGGAGTTTTTTTTTCACCCCCACAATCGGAGTTATTGTGGATACACTCTATGGCCTACGATGATATTTCTCTCATCTCTGTGTATCCCCTATTTATTAGATGGCATCTGTTTAGTAGGCCCCCTTATTATAGAGGACATTCCCAATTTCCCGATCCCCTGGCCTGGATAACCACATTTTTATCCTGTCCCGGTGAAAATTTGTAGGACACACGACTAGGTACCCCCAGCCGCCGTAAACACCGTGAAACTGCGGCTCCGCGGCTCCCGCCGCGGGCACCGCGGACAGCATATCCATCGATCGATATCGATCCCGTATTACGTACGGGTATTGATACAACGTGTGCATGCGGACACACACACACACATGCATATGGACACACACAGTTTGGACCGAACATTTGTTCCGAATTATAACTGCAACAGAAGTACAAGCTCCTGGTGATACGAGTGCGAGTACAAGCTCGAGTACTACACGAATCACCTAGAGAGAGAGAGAGAGAGAGAGAGAGCTCTCCTTAAACCATTAATAAGCAAGGGTCAAATCATGAATCCCCCCTTTGGGTGGAACCGTCGCAGCACTGTTTCCATGCCTTGGGTGCCAACTGCCAACCCCAGGCAACCTCAAAAATAACGGGGGTCATTCCCATTTCCCATAGAAGCCTAGTCAGGCACAATTCTACCTCGACTCAACCTGTTGTGGAAAGCTAGACACTGAGCATATTTATATTCTCCGGCGGTACTAGTACCAGTTCAGCATGCACCTCTTGAATTGTCGACCCCGGCCCTAGTGTACCTGGGCAACCCTAGTAAGAGGAGGGGTGCAAATAGCTGATAGCATCCTCTAATAGGTGCCCCCTCCAATGCGAAGTACCATTAACTGCAAAACGCACCACCACCCAGTACGAGAGATATCCGGCTTGAAGGGGGAGTTTTCCACCCCCGCATCTTCTTCAGAGTTAAAACTTGACTACTAGGACCCGGTGATCGTGCGAGTATGAGTACGACCCTAGGTCACAATCGATCCGCCACTTGGCTGGACGGTCGTCGGCGCCAGGGAGAACCATGGCTCCTGTGTTCAGAAGTAAAAAGGGGACGGTGGGCATCGCCGCCTCATGCATCCGCGGCGGCCCGCTGCCACCCGTGATCTAATCGGCTGCCTCCCTTAGCTGAGTTAGCTCTTGACTCGATCCTGTCTTGGCTCGGACTCCTCGCGCATGGCTGGGGGAACGGGAGCCCCCCCCCCCCCCCCCCCCCCCCGGCGATCTCGCCGCTCGTAGCTCCGCCTATCGTAGGACCGCCGGAGATGGGCGCTCCGGCCTTCCCGCCGCCGAAGCTCCCTTGTACAGATCCCGGCGCCCCGCCTAGACGTACCTCACGCCGGATATGCATATGCGCGATCGAGCCTCCCCTCCCACCGCCCAAACCGGCCGCGCGGATATTGCGCGCCGGTGCGCCCTCCGTACAGGGACAGGCCCCGGGCGACGGCGGCTATAGGCCGGCAATTGCCAATAAGCCGCCGCCGCCCGGCCCAACCGTTGGCCCCCCCGTAGCGCCAAGCTGCCAAGCTAGCGCCTCACACCGCCGCGTTATATGGTTTCCAACGCCAACCGCGAGGAGGTGGGGTTGTAGGGGGGGCGACCAACGCACCGCAAAGTTGCAACCAGCTGACTCTCGTCGTGACCTTATTAACTTCCACTATACTCACCCCACACTTCATGGGCACACCACCACGTCAACTCCGAAACCAACCGTTACTGCACGTCAATTGCCGAACGGAAATGCAACGCACGAATTTGGGTGAAGCAAATATGCCATCCAAGAGGAAACATGGCTCATTAAATGTACGCTGGAGGAATTCAACACCGAACAAGAAAGTGCCGGCATTCAATCGACCACCCATGGCGTTGCAATTTGTACATTCGCCTCCCCGTTTTGATCCGCCCGGCATTAATGGGTCCACATTCCACATGTGGCACGTCCGCGTAATCCGTGTGATCTCCCGGAGGTAAACCGTCCTCGGCCGATATCATGAAGGCCTGAGACATCTTGGACGATTCGAGACACTACACTTAGTAATCGGCGCCTCCCCTCGTAAGTGGCGTAGTACACTCTGACGTGTAGTCCACAGTTCATCCAAGCGCAGCGAGGATGGTGCGCAACAACACCGGAGCGGAGCGTTCAGGCTATCAGGTACGTGAAGTAGTAAACATATAATGGGGGCCGGACAAATTATCTGGACCGTACGATCAAAATCGGGCGGTTGTAAATAGGCCACGGTATCGTAAATTATTCCTATAGATGGGGCAAAATTTCTCGCTGACGGGAAACGAAAAGATGTGTGAAAAATAGGAACCGTCCGATGACATAGTACTGCCCGCGTGCCGTCCGATCACTCAAAAGCCGGACGTACGTACTACGAGTGAGAGGCACGGTTAGTACGAGTACGCGTATAGTACGAGCTAGGTACGTACCATGTTGCACCATCCGCAGCCTATCGCTCGCCCAACTGCAAGTTGCCCTCGTAGAGATACTACCGGAGTACATAGCCGGCTCACGTTCATTCGGGTATCCAAACACTGTACAATTATCACAGTAGCAGAGAGGCAAAAAGTACGTATGCCTTTCCATTCCCTCCTTCCCACTACCCAATTCGCAACGGATCACAACCCCCCCCTTCCTTCTTCTCAGCTTTCCAAGTACCCTTGCCGCGGAGACCGAGCGCAACAAGACTCAAATCCTCTTCCCTCCCTATAATAGCTCTCTCCCTTTGCCTTGCGGCGCAACGGAGAGACAAAACACGGTGCCATACAATCCCCTTACCATGCAGGCTAGCTCTATACCGCAATGTAAGTATCCTAGTGCTAGACATCGCAACTTGCATGATTGGCCATGGGGTGACGAGCTGGTGCATTGCGAGCCGGATATGGAGCGTCAGGTCGAGCCCCCCGGTGGGTGGCCTGCCTGGAGCCGCTCACTAGTAAACCTTGCTTACTCAGGGTGCCCTAGCGCATTAGGCCCGCTTATCCAATAAAACCACATTGTAAACCCACTTGGTCTAGTGATCTTTGTCCCCACGGCGGTACCTACCGTATTGTGACACATTCATCTTGCATGTGACGTACGGTATTTGCTTGCTTCATACAACCACGGAATCTATGGAATATGATGTAAAACGCACGCGTACTGAACGAAGTCAGCTCGGCGCATGTTGCACGAACACGTGCAACATGTGTGTGATAGACACTTGACCCAAATCCGGCCAACCCACGTACGCGTACACACACACACACACACACACACACACATGCACATGCATGAACATATTTAAAAAAACAACACACCCGAAAAGCCGAACAACCCCAAAGGGTTACAAATCATGTTTTTCATCGTTCCTGCGCTTGTGTAGGCAACTAGAGAAACAGAGAGAGAAGTCTGCCACCGCCAAAGTTGTACAAGGGTCAAAGGGACATCAAAGTAGGCAACTATTTACTATATCATAGCTCGGTACAGTGACTCTGGACTATTGGTGGTAATTATACCTCGGGACTATTGATGGTAATTATACCACATTGTGGTATAATTACCACAAAAACAGCCCAATTTTGTGCATCCAGCACTACTCACAGGGTGGCATGATCATGGGTTTAGCAGTTTGAAAGTGTAGGTTTGTACCCAAAGTTCAGATGGCTGACCGGTCCTGCCCGCCCCCGGACCGTATTGCCCCCGCCGTGGTGCGACTGCCATCATCGAGCAGATTTCGACCATGGGGTTGGGTGGGAAGTAGATTTGACAGCGACGCTCGTGTTTCCGCCCCAAGCCTCTGCATTTCTAGCGTCATATTCTTTGAAAGTAATCTGTGTAAGATTATTACAGCGTTACCGATCACATTTGATTCCTCCTGAGCGAGGGTGTGAGCGTCATGCATGAGCATTCGCACAGCAATCAGCGCTCAAAAACCCACATCTTAGCGCGATCCCCCCCTACGCCGCTGCCACCACCGCTATGGCCGGGACCCCTCGTCCGATTTGTTCTATGTACCCATATAGACTCGCTGTGGACGGGGTTTAGCATTGCTGGGCCGTCCAACATCTTTCTGGGGGTCAACCCGGTGGCGCATCAGGGCGATTCTAGGCGCCGCGGACCGCACGGCCGCAGTTCTGTACCCCTGCCGTTTTTTTTCTTTTTTCAAGACCGGGACGTGCAGCGCTCGCGTCCGACCCCCGCGACCGCATCACCGTGCGTTGCTGCCGTCCGCCAGCGGCCCATCCCCCGCCGCCCGCCACAGCTGCCTTTACCCATGCTCTGCCACATCCTCGTCACTGGATGTGTGCGGATGTGCATGCTGCGATATCTGCGGGTTGTCCGCTGATGCAGCCGCGCGATCTGCAGCTGCCGTCGCGCGACTAGCGCAACCTCGCATTAACTTTTTCGGATTTTATGAAAATTCTACCAAAAATCAGGGGGGCGGGACTTCGGGACCTGTGGTACAAAATCTGTGGTAAAAATACCGTACTACCAATAGTCCCGAGGCACTAGGAAACGTGTGGAGTATTGTAGAATCATATGGTGTGAGCATGGATGAGAGAGCCTTTGTGAAGAACTAGAGGTGCGAGCGAGTCTTGGGTGCAAAAACGGGTAAAGAACCAATTCATTGCACATGGCCCGAGTGGTGACTCCACTATATGCTAGCGTGACTAGGCCGTATACTAGGGCAACTGAAAGTTGGGCGAGCGCGGCTGTTGCGAGCGCAGCTGCAGATGGTGCCAGGACAATTAGTACAAGTAATCTGCCGAATATATATCTCTACTCTCTAGCTACATATGCATATGCGGGGGTTAGGGTACCTACCTATCTACACCTACATGATCTTCGAGCCCCACATGAGCTCGTATAGGAGTACCCTCTAATTGCAGCTAGCTAGAGATTGCTCGTACTAGTACTAGTACCGATCATCGGCAGTCCGGGGCCGGCGTAGGTAGGATCCGTCGTTGGTTGATGCAAAATAGTACATGATCGGACGGCGCCTATTTTTGGCTACCGTTCGACGGCAAGAAAATCTGCCCCATCCATGCAAATAAATAATGATCTACCCTATCGTGGCACATACACGCCCGTCCGATTTCACTCCCATGTCCCATAAACCTTACCCGCCCCCCCCCCCCCCCCCCCCGGCCCACCATATGTTTTCTAGTTCTCACGCAACATCCTCGCCGTGCTTGGATTGGCAGTAGCCACTAACCTAAAGCCGGCTGCCGGCGGGCACGAACCGTGAGGTATCCGTACCAGAACTGCTGCGTGCGTTCCTCTTGTTGATTAACATGCTGTCAATATTACAATTATCCAAGCGAGGATGGTGCGCAAGAGCACCGGAGCGGAGCGTTTATCCGTACCGGTACTAGTGCGTGCGTTCCTCTTGTTGATTAACATGCTGTCAATATTACAACTATCCAAGCGAGGATTGTGCGCAAGAGCACCGGAGCGGAGCGTTCAAGCTAAAGGTGCGTGAGTAGTAAACATATATTGGGGACCGGGTAAAATTTTTGGGCCGTAGGATGTAAATCGGGCGGTTTAACATATGCCACGATAGGGCAGATTATTCTTATAGATGGAGCCAGATTTTCTTCTTGTCGAACGGAAATGGTAGCCACAAATAGGTGCCGCCCGATTGAGATTTCCACACTGCGAAAAGGCCGTCCGATCATCCGATATGAGTACTCGTATAGTACGCGCAATTACGCGTATTATACGCGCTAGGTACGTACCCTCGCACCATCTGTAGCCTAGCGCTCGACTAACTGCAAGTTGCCCTCGTGCCCTATGCATATGCATGGGCCCATTGATTAGCTATGACGGGATCTCGCTACACATCAGCCGGGGGCCCGCGGTCGCGGGGAGGGAAAGCGACCGTATAGAACCAGCACATGCCGGAGGGGTGAATGAACAGTAGCTGTAGCCGCCTAGACAAAGTATGATGCAACCACGAACTGCTAAGACGTTGGGTCCAGTGGCCGACCCGGTGGGCTACGCCTTTGGGGGGTCATGGTACGCCGGCCAGGACGGCGGAACCCGCAGAGCACCCACACGTACGTACCTCTTTTAGCGAGCTCGCGCCTCGCGGAGCAGGGCGTGGAAGTGAGCACCGATGCGGCCCCCTTCTTCCATGACCGCAGGGACGAGGCGATGGCGCTGGGGAGCTATGGGGGAGGCAGAGGAGCTGTCGGCTGACAAGTTCTCCTTTTCTTTTCGAGCCACGGCGTGGCCAGCCGGCCGGGTATGAGGCATGAGCGTTGTCGTAGGTTGCAGTACTCGTCTTGGTAAAAACGCCTACGATGGAGCCATCCATGAGGAGGTGCCGGCCGGGACCACAACAACCAGTTCACAGCAGTTATCTGTTATCCCTTGTGTTCCTCGGACAGGAATTGCCCGACGGTGGACGGAATTGATGGTTGTACCGATACAGGTACTTGTAGTCATTCCCGATACAACTTCTTGGTGACATCGCGATACTAGGAGACGTGTAAATACGAATACTGCCATAAATTTGTAAAATACTTATACGGTGGGTGGACCCCCCCGGTACAGCCCCCTCCGCCCCCAACATGGCACAAAGCAGACAACTTCCTAGACTAAAATTAACGAGGAGCTAGATCCCTGATCGGTCTGTGAAAACCGGACACCTAGTTGCAACTATTGCACCGGAGACAATTGTAATGATTGCTGCGATCAAGCACCGCGGCAACAACTGCCTTGGCAAGTGGTTCCACGAGCAATACGCGAAGTCGTCGACGAACAAAGATTGAACACGAGTGTCCTGGGTATCGGATGGCATCGGGAGCTACGTTTTGCTTGCAAACATATACGGAAGGCAGCTCCGTGTAAGACGTGAGCCTTAGGTGCCCAACATCAACTTTTTCAATCGTCGGCCAAGTATTCATCGCCACGTGAGGACGCGCTAACCCCCGCATAGGCATAGGCGAGCATGTTGGGACTTTCCATGAACTTTTGGGGCTGAAGGGCGGCAATTTCAACCTTGTTTCGAACATGCATACTCCCAAAAACTACCTTGGGGGGGGGGGGGGGGGGGAATGGTGTTTAATTACTACCACAGTGGTTCGTGAATGACAACAATGTGGGAAATATACCATTTTTGGTAGATCACTTTTTCGTAATACCGTATCCACATTTATACTGCCGAAGTATCGCATTTACGTCAAGTATGGAATTCGAGAACAAATGGTATCGGGTTTGACTACACTCCTGACCTTGTAGTTCAAAAGCTTGATGTCCTCTGTGCAGGCTCCTCAATCGAGGTCCGAGGAACAAGGCACGAATATATTAGGTGGGCAAGCCCAACATGTTGGGCGTGGCAGGCGAACCCCATGGGACAGCGGGGACATGGCGCTCTTCTAGCGCCTCATCGTGATGCTCGGGGTGCAGACCAAGCTGGCTCGGTATCACCATCAGATACATCGTGATACTATCAACATCAAGGGAACCATCGGACAATGACAATGCTACTTGATACCATTTCCCTACCATCGATACCATCAGATGACCGAAGCTTTACCATCGATACCATCACGTCCGATCCGTCGCTGAACCATCGATACCATCATATGCCCGAAGCTAATTTACCATCGATACCATCACCAATCCGTCGCTGAACCGTCGATACCATCACCAGTCGGCCGATGAACTATCAATACCATCACCGGTCACTTGCTGAATCATCGGTACCATCACCCGATCGTCGCTGAACTATCGATACCATCAGGCAGCTAACGGCACCACGATACCATCAACTATCGGACACGCAGTTGTGACACAGTACGCAGGACGCACCTCGCCTAAGGGATAGATTACAGATATGACACCCAACTATCACGTTGATATTGATGTTGATGGTGCCATCAGGGGTCGATCATGATGTTGATGTTGATGGTGCCATCATAGGCTGATGGTGATTGTGATGGTGCCATCAAAGGCTGATGGTGATTGTGATGGTACCATCAGTGTTTCCGATAGTGATCTTGATTCTTGATGGTGCTATCGATATTGGAATAGTGATGGTGCCAGAGCCAAAATATCGCGATGGTGATGGTTCCCAAGCTAGACTATCACGATGGTGATGGTGCCAAAGCTAGACTATCACGATGGTGATGGTGCCAAAACCAGACTACCACGATGGTGACGGTGCCGAAATTTCCGTGATACCGAGCCTTGGTGCAGACCACATGAGGGGCAAGAGTGAGGAGTGTGGTGTGTGTCGAATGTCACGTGAGCGACGCTGCCGCGACCAGAGTGCGAATCAAAGTATAAGCTCAGATGTTGGGGGAGGAGTTGACAAGGTCAAAAAAGGTCCGTGAGGAGCCAAGGCATCAGCTATCGGTGCACTATGTACTCCTGCTTAGGTAGTTACTACAATACCTGCCTCCACAACCTCTAGCTCCACAGAGAGACAGAGAGAGAGTGTATATTGCAGGGAGGGGCTATATATACTGCTACCGCCGTTGACGTCCTGAAAATGAACCAGGTTGGAAGCCTAGGACGTTTACCTTTTACCTATATATATTGTACTAGAGTACTCGCGCTAGGCCACGAGACTAGCTACAACCGTGGATTTGTATCCGTATTTAGCTGAGAATCATATGGTGTGATCAGTTTGAATGTATGTTCGAGTATGTATGTTATGTGTGTATGTAGCTAGCAAATCTATCTATCTATCTATCTATCTATCTAGCGAGCAAATGCATGGTTCGTCCATGCCAATAGCTTCGTCCAAATTATATAGAGGACATTCCCAATTTCGGGCACCGTGTTAAGTACGGAATCTGTGGGACACACGGCTGCCGCCGGCCGGTCACCGTGTATAAACACTGTGAAACCGCGGCTCCCGCCGCGGGCACCGCGGACAGCCTGTTCACCACCAGGACAACTCGAGGTCAAAGCCTGGACCCGTCCTGAGATGGTGTGACGGCTGGTGGTGGCTGTCGGCATATGTCTGACGATGTCCGATGATGGCCGCCGTGCCCCAAGCCGCCTAGTGGCAGTGGGATGATTTCATAAGACAGTTGGGGGTCCAGCTCTAGCCTAAGTCAGCTAGGCAGCGGCGGCCATCATCGGACATCGTCGGACACAATACACATGCCGACAGCCCTTGCCAGCCGTCACACCATCCCAGGACAAGTTCAGGCTTTGACCTACAACTGTTAGAGTGGTGAACATCCTGTCGGCCATGCCCGCGGCGGGCGCCGTGGAGCCGCAGTTTCACGCCTCACGGTGTTTACGGCGGCTGGGGGCTGTCGTGTGTCCCACAAGTTTTCACCGGGATAAAACTGTGGTTATCCAATGGATCGGGAAATGGGAATGTCCTCAACATGAACCGGCCGTGCCAATTTTGTACGTCTCAACAAAGCTGAATTACGTGGATGGTATCGTTGGAAAGCCCTTTTTGGGGGGCTTTCAGGAAAACCATAACACATGTACGAGGGTTTCCTTGTATGTATGCAAAGTTCGATGAGGCCCAGTGCCGAATGCCGATGGGCATGGCCGGTTGATCTGAACACGCGTAGCTCGGCATCGGCCACGACGTTTAACCATGAAACATCCCAACGTCGATCACGGATGTCAATTCTACATGTACTATTAGCGACGTCGATTATACATGTACCTGCGCTAGGATTGCGTTGGTCGCTGCCCCATGGTGGCCCAAAGCGTCGTGCGCGTCGATCATGCGCTTCGGCGGCTTCTTGTATAGTACCATATTCAATACGGGTGGTTGACGAAAATAGTGCCATTTTTCGTTGAGCCTGAACCTGCAGTGCACATCGCCTTTGACCCCCGCATCAATACTTGGCTACATGCAAGGGTGTGTTGACTCGTTGCAACGCCCTACTCATAAGCTTCATTCTGAGCCAGGTCCTAACCCATTTGCCCTAGTAAGCTGTGCGTTAGTGTCGGTTGGACGAAAACCCCGTCTTGGCTCGCTATATATGTAGCGCTATGTGCGATTACATGTATGCATGTATGTAGTTATGTACGAGAGTTATATGCATGCATGCATGCATGCATGCATATGTGCAAAATGCAAAATATGCGGTTTCGACAAGCTCGGGACATAGGGAGATGGGGCTGGCGTGTATAAGGACATCTAGGCATGGCGTAGACAGGACGGACAGGAATAGGGCGTAAATAATATGAGCAGGTGTGCGTGGGGGTGGTGGAATAGGAATTGGTTGGTTTGCGCGATTCTTATACATGGGAAATAAAAATGATATTCTCGACAATAAGCAATCTGGGAAATTTCCGCGGGTGTGTACCAGTACTCATACTCGTACACAAGTCCGGAAAGATTTCATAGTACGAGTAGGAGTACTCGTACCCTACCCTGAATGGAAAAATTGTACTAGTACTCGTATAAAACAACGGGAAGCACAACCGTGTGCAGTTGTCCGAAAACGCGGGTGCCGCGGAGCGCGTGCAGCAGCCCATCGGTGCGCAGGAGCGAACGACCTCCTGCGCACCGATGGATCGTTGGTACAAGATACATAATAGGATGGGTGTATTTGCATCGCGACGCAATATAAAAACCGTGTGCGGTGGTTGCGTTGCTTCAACGTTCCGTAATTTGCACTTTCGAATACACTCTGGCCCATCTGTTGCCCACTTTCGGGCTTTCAATGCCGTTTTAGAGCCTATAGCACGGCCGCAGCCGATTTACACGATCGTAAACTATAAACTTTAGTTTTACTAAACGCTTCGCACTTCTATATCCCTCGTGCGACTGTTTATGCATTTTCCCTCGTGCTCCGCTGCGCTCGCGATCCGTCTGCTCGCTTCTTTCGCTCCAGGCACGTCCGATTTCCCAGTGCAGCACCCGTTGCACGGCAACGCTCGGAGCTCGTCGCAGCCTCGCTGCTGCACGTCCCGGCTACTGTTCTTGTAGCCGAGGTAGGACGGTATCGGAATTAAGAATGTTAAGAAACTCGCGCCCGTTACCGGTCGAAGCAGACGAAAACGGCATTTCTCCGGTGTTAAGCGATTATCGGATATCGACAACTCGTAGATTGCCTAGACACTTAGTACCTAGACCCCTAAGGGTACCTAGGTTGGTTATAAAATGTCGAGTCGATGCATGAATGCTCTCAATGTGTGTACGAGGTAGATATCTAATGCATGCATGTATGTCTGTTTGTTACGTACGCTCCTCATTAGTAGTTAGGCGAGCTCTACTCGTAGAGGCCGGGCCCTGCCCTTTTCCGGGCCCGGGCCAAACGCCCGGCTAGGTCCGTATCCGTGCGTTCGTCCCTTGTACAGTAGGTAGGTAGGGTACTCATAATAGGGTAGGTAGGTATAGATGGTACCTACTAGAATTATAATGTATTATTATGTTGTGGATACAAAGGTCACGTGCGTACATTCGAGGTACTCATTGAAATGTAGTTTTGGACCCATACTGTGGAGCTTCTTCCACGTAGGTAACATGTGAACCACGTGCCCTATATCAAATTCCCCTCCAAACTCCCCTTCTCTTTAAAATTATTATCAAATCATAATAATAGTAAATGATAATAGTAGTAATAAGCGTCATATAATATATTTGTTTTAATTCTTCTTTGGTAGTACCTACGTAGGTATCATTTAAGATTTAAGACGTCTTCGCTGATCGAAGCTAAGGATCATATAGTACGTTCTTGTACTCGTTCGGTTCATTTAATTTACGGGGCCCAAATTGTCGGAGCTTCCTGGACGGCCGGCACTCCTGCACCATTCATATGGCGCACCGCCATCCGCCGCCGCTTGACAACGGCAAAACGTACACGCTTTTGAACAAGGAGGACCGCCGGTAGTCCGTACTGCCGGAGGTAATGAAATTTGAAGGATCACAAGTTGACAGTTGTACCTACCTACCTACTATGGTGGTTTTTTTTTCACCCCCGCGGTCCGCGGGAGGTACCAATGGTGGTACACCGTACATGGTGTAAACAGCAATGGATGAATGGTGATTCGTGAATGGTGACTTGAGCTGTACTCGTACACACACATGTGGAGCCATTAGGAGTACAGTCCAAAGTACCTAGGTGCCTACTTCCAGACCACTTTCCGTGTTTTAAAATAATATTCTTAGGCTACTACTACTGTTCGCTAAAACTAACTAAAGCTTGTTATTTTCAAAAGTGGCCAAATCGGCCATTGATCCCTACTGTTCGCTAAAACTAACGTGGTACGTTTTCTTCCTAAGTTATTTCGACAGCCTCGGCAGGATCGATGATCCTGTCGAAATAGCGGCTCTATTTCGACAGCCGAAATAGCGCTCCGAAATAGTGGGCCGTCCGAATCGCGCATATGGCATGGCAATTTGTGCCCGCCAGGAGGCCGGATATTGCCCCAAACTTCGCCGCGGATCGCGCGGAACCCCCCGTCCACACCGCGAGACGACACGCACACGCCGATTTCGAATGTTTCAAGGTCGCAATACAATGTAGTAACGTTAGATAGACTAGAGAAGGCTGCGGAACGCGCAGCACGACGCGGTGCGGCGAGCTGTGGGCGGCTGTGCGCTCATACCAGCAGCGCATGCTGCAGTCCCGACAATCGTGGTCGTTGACCGGGGTATTTACGTATTCGCATTCTTACAGTCATTGTATGAATTTTTAATTTGCCTCCAAAAGACCAACACCCCCATTTCCCGGCCCTTGCGTTTGATTTTTCCGGTCCGTATGTACGAGTACTTGGTCTGCCACGTACCCTCTAGAGGCGCCCATGTGATTACTGATCACTGATCACTACTCGTACCACTACTCCCCTGCTCGTACTAGTACTGATCACGGCATCACGCGCTGTTCTATACACACACACACACACACACACACACATATATATATATATATATACGGAAATGTTATATGTATCCAGTGGATACAATCTTAATTGTATCCACCCGGGAACACCGCGGCTCGCGGTCAAGAATAGCTTTATACGGACTACAATATGGCTGCAGTGCAGCAGTGCGTGAAGCTATGCATGCTAGAGCGCTCGCGCGCCTCGTGTCCGGGAGGTACCGGGTTCGAGCCCGGGAGAGGGCAGACGGAGGGACGGGGGCGGCGATAGGACGAGTACACGGATCCTTTTAGGGTTTTAGGTTTTTCGGGTATAGTTCGGTATATTTCGGGGTGGATATGTATCCACTGGATACATATAACATCTCCCATATATATATACTAGGGCAGTCCGGCTCAACACCGGTGCTAGCAACTACAGCACAGTAAGTGCCCTAATTGTCATATCGAACATATAATATATTGGTGGCGGGGTGGGTGGGGGTCCATATGTGGATTATAGACTTGTAAAATTGTATGGATATTCACTCATATGAACCTTTGTATACCTGTAGGTGTATAATATAAGGAATGGTGGTATGGTATATAGTCCATAGCTGGATAATATTATAAAACACGGTATATAATAATATATATTTCAAATAACGTGAATGTTTTAAATCTGTATTTATAAGTGTATATATCATATAAAGATTTGTCGTGGGGTGGGTGGGGGTCCATATGTGGATAATGGACGGGTAGGGCATCGGGGCGGTCATACGTGGAATAACACCCGCGTTATGTAGATGGACGGGCCGGTAGGCCTACCGGTAGGGTAGGTAGTAGGTACGTACCATTGCGGTACGGATACGAGTACAGTACAGTAGGCGGTACCTAGCCGGTAGGTAGGGTAGGATCGCGATCGATCGGTAGATCGCGATCAGTAGGGTAGGGTACGTACTCGAGACC
>NW_027449976.1:0-17706 GCF_964194025.1 Convolutriloba macropyga
CAGTGAAACACATTTGAAACCAAGACTCCTTAAGAAACCGGTCATTTGGAAATTCCCGTTAATCGCAATGTCAAATCCAAGGAGAAAAAAGGAAGCATCTCGATTATTGATTAAGTTTATATCATAAAATTGAGTAAGAGGTAATCTGAAACAAAATTTAGTCCAGAAGGCTTGCACTTGAAAAACCAACTCGTTTACATGAGTATGGCAATAGAGGACTCATATATATATATATATATATATATATATATATATATATATATATATATATATATATATATATAAAAAATAGGCTTTTGCGAGTACCTGATCCTGACGCAATTTCTCTTCCGTTAGATCTCATAAGGGTAATGATCATGAACGGCGAGGTGAACTTCACTCACAATAACTGGAACACATTGTGCGCAATATCCGAATATGAAACAGTTTTTTTCAATGTGAAACCAAAGATATGAATCTAAGCTCCATTTTGTGTTCGAGTAGCAGTCCAGGTATTTTTATGTGTTACAATCTAGATGTATGGTACCTTGAGCCGGACTTTTCGTTAGAAAAAAAAACCTCTGATCGTATCAAAAATTCAACCTAAAAAGCAGACTATAATTTTGATTAGCAGCCACAATTTGATAAAAATCTTTCATTGAACAAATGTCCAAGTGAGGTCTAAAGTAGTTTTTTATGAATCGTTTGAACAAGCTTGTTCAATTTCATTTCTTTTCAAAACCCACCTGAGGATTGAGGCCACACAATATGTGTCATCTCAGAGTATACTTTTGTAGAACAAACTATAATTATTGAAGAGAGTAGGGAATTTTTTTTTACTGAGAAATTAGTTAACAGGAAGAACTCAAAACTGTCGGAGTAAAAAATGCGAGTACAACATTTACGGAAAAAAATGATTACCAACTAATTCAATGATAGTTTCCCCTAATTTTTTTTGATGATAAGGCTTTACTTAACTTTGCTATGTTAATGCAGTCTAAATCAGAATTTTGTCTAAATGGTATAAGTTTAGCAAATCGATGTAAAAAATTGACGTAATAAACAAGAAAATCTGGTTCCCATTCTTTTGACTTGCTAACAAAATCTTTAATGAAAGCATGAGCTCCCTTCATTAACTTATTCTCAAAATTACCCTCAAGCTCTTACTTCGCTTTACCCCCCTTGAGAGACCCAAAAGATGTAAGAGTTATATTTGCATTTTCCTAAAAAAAAAATTCTGCCATTGCAGCCCCACTCTTACATCATTTCGGGCGGAAAAAATCGACCAGGGCGTTAACTTATTGACTTAACAAAATCATATGATATAAATTTAATTTTTACGACTTCAGGGACTGTACGACTCCATGTTGTACCAAGATACATCTTGACTAGCGATTTTTTTTACCGTCGTCTTTAGGTTTAGTCTCGACCTGTTCCAAAGCCAATATGTGGCAGGATTCTGAACTCGCTATTCAACTTGAATTTTGGTATGACATGGATTTGTACGGCACACTTAAGCAAGTAGACCCACGATCCACCGAGGATGCATGCGCGCAAGAAATTCTTGAAATCACCACAGTGCACAATAGAAAAAGGTAGGTTGGAACGCCATCGGCTGAATTTAACATCGATGTTCCCGACAATTAATTCTCAGCGCTGGTTCAGTTAAATTCTTTGGAAAAGCGGCTTGCAAAAGACCAGCATTTAAGGGAAAGCCGTTCGAATACCC
This sequence comes from Convolutriloba macropyga, assembly GCF_964194025.1. NCBI lineage: Eukaryota > Metazoa > Xenacoelomorpha > Acoela > Convolutidae > Convolutriloba > Convolutriloba macropyga. The sequence continues at coordinate 1,709 of NW_027449976.1, forward strand.
CCATCGAATAAAAAGACTACGTATTGATGATGAACGATACGGGGCGGAAAGTCTCTCTGAATGTGATTGGTACCTACCGCACCATCTGCTTGTTAACCCGAATAAACCGGGCATTGTTCGTAGGGTACTAAAGGGGGCGGCTAGGATCCACAGAGCATCTCGTAATAAGTCGTTACTCACTGAACCCTATTTGTTACAAAACTTGATCTGTGTATACCTGCGGTTCAGGCAACATCAATTTGCGTTATCGGCCGATATCAAGGGAATGATACTCCATTTTGAAGTACTAACATGTGATTAGCAATCTTTGAGTTGTTTGTCGCTGTGAGAATCCACATCAAATGTTGTGGTACACCAGTAAACACGACCCGTTTTTTGGGCAAAGCAATCATCCACCTGTGCGAATTACGCGCTTTAGAACAAGGCACATGATAATGCTAAACACTACCCGAAAACCGCAAAAACCGTCCATGAGAACTTCTGCATGGACGATTACTTAGGTTGACTGGAATTGCCCGAGAGGGACCCCTTAGGTCAAAAAAATTGCTACGTCGCCATCTGGGAGGGTTCATGTTTACTAAGTGTGCAGGCAATATGACAGATTTGAGTGACCGAATCGATGGGTCTCATTTCATCCAAGCAGGAGTCAATGCAAGTGCTTGGGCTTAATTTGGATCACGACAACGGCACTCTGCTTTTGAGCAAGGATACTAAAAGCGCCATCACAAAAACTTTAGCACAGCGCTTGGTCTTAAGTCTTGTCTCAAAGGTCTACGACCGAATTGGTTTTTTCCTACCGTTTACTGTAGGTGCTCGTTTAATTTTGAAAGACAATTCGACTAATTGAGTTAATGTGGTTTCGTACATTTCTAAGGCGGTTTCATGAGAACGGTGGCCGGGAACGACTATCCTCTCTGCAATAATTAGGTGATTGTGATCGTGAATTAGAAGTATTATTATTGTCATTGCTTGGTTATTCTGGAAATTTTGTGATCCTGGGTATGGTGAACCAAGTCTGATTGGTGACTTGAAGCTACTATTTTCCTGACATTGTTCATTTCTAGTAGAATTCAGTATAGAAGTTATGATAGGACTTCTTTGACAGGAACGGCCTCTTTTGTCTCTTCTATTGCTTCGTGAGCGAAAAGTAAATGGTAGTGGTCTTCCGGTCATACTGTTTGATATAAACTGTTTATTTGGAGGATTTTTATTTGTCTTCAAAAGTTGACTAAATGTATGGTGTGTCGGGTAGTTTTGGGAACCGACAATAAGCACAAGTTGAGATACTATGTCCCGCGCGTGAACGTTTCCTACAAAATTTTGGAAAAAAATGTTTTCTTTTTGTTCGTATCAATTGAGTACTTGTGTCGTACTAAATTCATCCCAATGCTATGTCCTGTTCCATAGCTCGCACATCATCTATTGTGAGATTATCGATTTCTGTATAGATGTTTTTTATTGGAGATTAAATAGCGGATTTCGTTTTGGTGTTATGTTGATCAACATGTGTTCTGGTGATGTTGATTTGTGGTTATATATCTTTTAAAAACTATTCGTGCTAGTTATGATTCTGCTGCTTTAACTAAGGCATCGTAATTTGTGCATTTATCATATCTCGAGCGTTACTTTTACCAGCCATGTGTTTAATTCGGAGAGCTAGGGTTTTAATCTTTTCTCCGGAAGCGCCTGTGATACTTTCTAAGAGTAGTTTAGCTTGAGTTTGAGATTGGTGATTATCGAATGTTTTCTGGAACTCTGGCCGAAAAGTTTGCCAGTTCTTCTTTTTTTCTAGTGGTAAGTGTGAAAACCATTGTTGTTAAGGGCGTATTAGTGCTGTTTGTATCATGGCAATTCGTCTTAGAATCCATGCGTCATGATCAATTAATCAATTCGTTCTGGTTCTGCTGTCAGGATCATATTTGCTGCGATAGCAGTAAGAAAGTTTTCTGTAGTGTAAGTTGGTTCTGTACCGTCAAATGGTCGTATGGATTGTTGTTTGGGTACCGAAAATCTCTAATTTCCTTCTCGCAACAGGAGAAGGTGGTTGTGTTGACAAGGCTTGCAAGTAGTAGGGCATCGGGACATTGGTTGTTAGTTGATCTTTTTGTGAGTTGAACTGTCGTACAAAATTCAATATTTGTTGTGCCGTTATTAGTAAATTTTGGTATCTGTATTCTGCTGTGATTGTTTAGTGGATGTATTTAGTATTTCTGGCTCCGTAATAAATTTTACCGAGGTCTGCCCTCGAGTACGAGATAGTGGTGTGCTTACAATCGGGAAAATTAGCGAACAGAATGGAAAGCAACTTCTTCTTGTCAAAATCAAATCTCAAATAAAGCGTAAACAGTTTCTTCGAAATTCGATCAAACTAAGGGACAACGTTTTTTATTCCTTGGTGTTTGTTGATCTAGACCTGACTAAATCTGAACGTGAAGCTCAATATCAGCTTAGAGTTGAGAAGCGTACTCTACAAGAAAAGTATTCTGAGAAAAAGTTCGTAATCAAAAATGGAAAAGTGATTGATAAAAGATGACTATCCTGCTTATCGGGCGATGAACACATAAGTAGCCTAAAAATTCTTCTATTCAATGTACAAAGTATAGTCAACTTGCAAAGGCGCCTGAGTTTAGTCGAGCTCCTCTCACAAAAATGTCCGGCTTTAGCTAGCCTGGTTGAAACGTGGCTGGATGACTCAACATCAGACTCTATGATTTTCTGTGGTTTGCCATATTCAGTTATAATCAGGTGCGACCGCAAAGACGGCAAACACGGACGCCTATTGCTGGCCGCTCATAGCTTCTTTCTACAAATGTTTGAGTTATTGGAAGCTAAAATAGAAGATTTCTGCTTGAGCTGCTTGTTCAGTAATAGTAAAAGTAATTTTGGAGTCATTCTTTTATACTTACCAACCAGAGGCTCCAAGTATTTCATTCCAACTTCAATGGCTGGAAGTTGTATAGTTAAAAGGTTTCAAGAGATAACACAAGCAGCTGCCACATCGCCTAAAGATCTAAGTGTAGCAATTTTGGGAGATTTCAATTTGCCCCACATAAATTGGGAAGAGTGCGCAGCTAGAATTGCAGATGAACAAGGTTTGGTTGATTCTTTGACGCAAAATTTGCTTTTGGAGCAAATTATCAGAACTCCGACCCATAGAAAAGGCAACATTCTTGATCTAGTTTTTGTTACACACTCGGATGCTTATGACTACGAAATATTGGATTTCCCGCTTTCCGACCACAACCCTGTTTTAGTAAACTACAATTTTAAGCCGATCCCTTTACCGACTTTTTCATCAGATTTTTCGGCTTGTAACCCTAATGAAGAATTATTCAAAAGTACCGTGTGATCGCTGCAAGTCTCATTGTTCGGCGCAGACGAAAATTTTGCTGAAATCTGGCTAGCAGAATTACTAAATCTAGTTTCATACTGCCTTGTTACAAAACGCAGGAGGAGAAAGCAATTCCCCTTCTTTTATAGCTCCCTAACGATACACACGATCAACAAACTTGAAATAGCAAGACGCCAAAAGTGCTCCTCTACCAAACTCAAAAAAACTTGAAAATTTCATTGAGTTGGATAAAATGACTTTTATTGAATCCACAAGTAACTTTGCGACAATTGATGCTTTTAAAATGTTAAAATGTTTGGGTGGCCGAAATTCACTGTCAAATAAAATGACTTCCCTTGAAAGTTCTGCTATGTCAGATTTAGAGAAAGCTAATCTTTTTAATCTCTTTCTCTTTCTGTTTACCAAAAATGTTCTACTCGTACTTCTGCTCCAAATGAAATTGAGAGTCCAGATATCCAGCTGTCTGATTTACTCGTGACACCTGCACAGGTCGGCTTTTTACTTGAAAACGTCCCTCCAAGCACTATCGCTGTTGCAGACGGTATTCCCCCATTCGTTCTCAAGAACTTCGCTGTTACATTAGCTCCTCGAGTTCATTTAGTGTTCAGTAACATCCTATTTCTCCGCAAGTGGCCAATAATTTGGAAGTGTTCCTTCATAACCCCTATCCACAAGAAGGAGTAAAAAAACGAAGTTGAGAATTATAGATCCATTTCCATATTACCTCGATTATCATTAATATTGGAGAAAATTCTATTTGACTTCCTTTACTCGAAATTCCACTGTAAACTGAGCAGTAGGCAGCACGGCTTCAGAAAAGGACACTCAACAATTACTCAATTGCTCGTTTTTCTTGACGCAATTTATACAAACTATGACAAGAACGTCGAATAGGATATCATTTACTTGGATTTTGTAAATGCTTTTGACAATGTAGACCATGCAATCTTGCTTAAAAAGCTATCGTTGTACGGTCTTGACAATGATTTCTTGCAGCTTGTGTTCTCTTACTTAATATTGTCAGATGAAGTTACGATTACCAGTGGCGTTCCTCAAGGTAGTGTTCTTGGACCTCTGCTATTTTTAATTTACATCGATGATATGTCATCACTATCGGACAGTTCCAGCTGTTTTTAATTTGCAGATGATACCAAGTTGTCATGTGCCACCTCTGATTGTTTTACTGACTGTCAGAGAGGTCTCAATAAACTTGTAGACTGGTCTTCAGAAAATTCTTTGAAATTTACTGCAGAGAAATGTGTTTATATTCATATCTCAGAAGCACACAAATGCGATTTCAAGATAGACCAGATTTCTTTACAGAAAGTGCACAATACAACCGATTTAGGTGTCAAAATTTGTAGCAATTTAAAGTGGAGTAGGCATATACGTAATAAGCTAACGAAAGCTCAAAGAAGTTTCAATTGTCTCAGACACAATGTGCCATATAGCCTACCAAACAAAGTCAAGCAAAATTTGTACACATCCTGCGTTTTATCTATACTCCTATACGCCTCTGTAGCGTGGTTTCCCGATATTGGTCTCTTGAGATTATTAGAAAAATTCTACTGGAAAGGATTGTGCTGCTGTTATGGAAAACGCAATTACATTTCAGCCCTACAGTGTTCAGACAACATACCCATCTGCTATCCGCTTATTGAGCGAGATCTTCGATTTTTTATTTCCATTATATTAGGGAAAACTTGTATTAAGTTTGAGGATTTTTCACGCTCAAGATCAATTCCAGGATTTTAAGAAGCGAACACTCTAATCAACTTGTCATCAACCCAACAATAAAGCAACTAACATCGAAGTCCTAATTCAAAAGGGTACAGGTTTATGTAAATGATTTCAACGAGACGGGACCTTTCAATATTTTGAAATTCAATATTTTGAAACCACCAGTGGACCACAAACGCCTCCTGAGAGAGTTCTTCATAAACCTTCCTGACGCTCAGTTTGATTTAAACTACATATGCACTTGGCATATGCACATTAGATGCCGATATACTTTCTGCCGATCTTAATTTTGTAAATTATATTTTTTTTGTATCAATACCATATTCATAGAATTTCATCAAACGATATGTTGAAACCCCTGATATTGGTAAATTGAAGTCTTTTACTACTACTACTACTACTACTACTACTACTACTACTACTACTACTACTACTACTACTACTACTACTACTACTACTACTACTACTACTACTACTACTACTACTACTACTACTACTACTACTACTACTACTACTACTACTACTACTACTACTACTACTACTACTACTACTACTACTACTACTACTACTACTACTACTACTACTACTACTACTACTACTACTACTACTACTACTACTACTACTACTACTACTACTACTACTACTACTACTACTACTACTACTACTACTACTACTACTACTACTACTACTACTACTACTACTACTACTACTACTACTACTACTACTACTACTACTACTACTACTACTACTACTACTACTACTACTACTACTACTACTACTACTACTACTACTACTACTACTACTACTACTACTACTACTACTACTACTACTACTACTACTACTACTACTACTACTACTACTACTACTACTACTACTACTACTACTACTACTACTACTACTACTACTACTACTACTACTACTACTACTACTACTACTACTACTACTACTACTACTACTACTACTACTACTACTACTACTACTACTACTACTACTACTACTACTACTACTACTACTACTACTACTACTACTACTACTACTACTACTACTACTACTACTACTACTACTACTACTACTACTACTACTACTACTACTACTACTACTACTACTACTACTACTACTACTACTACTACTACTACTACTACTACTACTACTACTACTACTACTACTACTACTACTACTACTACTACTACTACTACTACTACTACTACTACTACTACTGTTTGAACACTTAATTTCCATAAAGAAATAAAGGAACAATGACAATAAGTACAAACAAGTTAATAGAATACATATAAGTTTGAGCTTATCTGGGTTTATTTAATCCAGGAAATGCTGTTCGACAAAACTGTTGAAGCGGGATTTAGACTCTCGTTTCGCTTTCTGTCGTAAGGTGATGTAGCTCATGTTGTTCCTTGAGCAATCTTCTTCAAGTTGATCCATCCACGTCTTGCGTTGACCCCCTGGAGCTCGTTTAGCATATCGATATTTTTCTGTCGGCTCCCAGGTGAAGGCTCGGAGCGCTAGACGATCATCATTCATCCTCAGGATATGGCCAAACCATTTCAACCGTTTAATCTTGATCATTGCAGAAAGTGTCGACATACGTGATCTAGCCAGTACTTCTTCATTTGTCACCCTCTCCAGATATGAAAAACATAGTATCCTTCGCAGACAACTGGTGTGAAAGCTCTCAAGTTTCCGTTGCGTTGATTTATTCATGGTCCACGTTTCAGAGCTATATAAGACCACTGATAACACGAGAGCTCTTTATAACTTGCATTTGAGGGGAATACTAAGTTGTTTGCTCTCCCAAAGCTTCTGAAAGCTCGCAAATCGCTGTCTTCCTTCCGCCAGCTTGACACTGATTTCCTTTAGGTCACTATGTTGCAAGCTCACGAAAGAACCGAGATACTTGAAAGCTTCTACATTTTCAAACTCCACTCCATCCCGATCGTGGACATTGCAGGAGAAAATGCGAGATCTTCCAGCCTTTTCTCTGCCGCAGTATCGTGACTCGTGAATTCGTCGGCCTTTCACAGTTGCGAATTTCCTAGTGCACTTCTGACAAGTGAGGCTTTTCTCTAGCCCAACAAACTTTGACGCGCTGTCTTCGACCCTCTTCGAATTCTTAGACTTGCAGAATCTGGCTTCATGCATTTTGCAGCCTCTTGCAGTGTCGAAGCGACGTTTACAACCTGAACATACACAACTATCGTCATCAGAGACCGCAGATGATCTTTTATTCGCCGTAGACACTAGATCAGCAACCACTGATCTCTCGTCGCTGCTAGCTGTCACAAGCTCAGCCTCCGCTGAACTCTTCAGTCTCAGTTTCTCACCAGCTAGTGTCTCGAACCAGCCCGCATTCTTCTTCTTGCCTACCAGACCAGCACCTCTCTGCCAATGAGTAGTCGGGATTGGTTTTCGGCCTCAATGAGAGTCCCAAAAAGGCCTTTGCGGTTTCCTGTAAGAACTTCCACGTTCCTTTGAGCAATGGGTACACTGGCTCCGGGTTTTTCGCATTTAACACCCATATTCTTTGTCTTCCCAACATTGATCATTAGGCCAACAGCCTCGGCTAAAGATTCAATTCTATGTAGATTTGCTTGAACTTCGGAATCAGAGACGCCCAATAGGGCAACATCATCGGCGAAGTCAAGATCAGCAACACAGCGTCCAATGTCAATTCCTCTTTGAACTGAATTAGCCAACACATAGTTTATCACAAGGCCAAAGAGAATAGGCGACCATACATTACCCTGGCGAACACCAGTTTTTACGTCGAACATCTGGCCCTTCTCGCCATCTGTCTTGACGCAGCACTTGAAGCCTTCGTAACTGTTGCGGATGACATTCACAACTTTTTGTGGGAGCCCGTAATGTTTCATTATCTTGTACATCATCTCGCGGTCCACCGAATCGAATGTAGCGCGGAAGTCAATGAAACAAAAACTGGCGTCCAATTGGAAGGCCATGCATTTCTCTAGTATTTGCCTCAACGCAAACAATTGGTCAGTGCAGCCCCTGCTTTTTCGGAATCCGCATTGTTCTTCTCTGAGCACTTGATCAAGTGCATCTTTGCATCTATTCAGGATGATTGACGCAAAAACTTTCCAGGTACCGAGAGCAGTGAGATTCCGCGATAGTTCCCACACTCAGATCTTTTTCCTTTGCTGTTGTATAGCGGGACAACTTCTGCTAACTTCCAGTCTTGTGGAAGATTTTCTTCAGTCCAGCACTTGTTGACAATGTCCCAAAGCCATTCACTGATTCCAATATGCGACTTTAGCATTTCGGCAGAAATATCGTCTGGTCCACTTGTTTTACCGTTTTTCAGTTTACGCACGTCATTTAGAACCTCATCAAACCGAATTGGACCTAAGTCTATTTCAAGACTCTCGGATGCTTCCACTATGCTCAATACAGAATTGCCGCTTGTCGTGGTTGGATTTAACAGATGCTAAAAGTGCTCGGTCCAACGTTCCAACCTTTCTTCTTTTGTTTTCAGAGGCTCGCCTGTGGTTGAAACTAGTTTACTTATATGAGGACTCCACTTCCGGCATAACTGTTTTGACTCCCCAAACACTTCTTTCAGGTCACCTTTGTCTGAGTGATCTTGTATTGTTTCACTTTTGTCTTTCAGCCACTGTCTTTTGTCAGATCTTAACGCTTTTCGTACTTCTTTGCAGCAGTTAGAGAACACTAGCAGCGCCTCCGCGCTACTATGCTTCCTCAACTGTAACTCGGCCCGTTTCCTAATCAAAGCCAGCGTTTCAACTGTAATCCAGGGTTTGTGCACACGCTTTTCGGGGATGAGTAGTTTTGTTGCCGCTGCATTAAGAGCCGTTCGAAAATTTGCCCAAGATTGTTCTACGCCTTCAACAATATCGCTCTCATCAAGATAGCGTTTCACTTCTGCGTAGAAAGCTTCACGCGTTACTTCATCGCGCAACTTGGTAGAGCAGACTTTCGGTTGACTGCGTGGCTTATGTGCCACTACTTTGAATCGTACTTCGGCAATGACCATTTCGTGATCGGTGAGAGTGATCTTTCCCCTCCTTGTCCTAACGTTGTGCAAACAACTCCTGTGCCTCGAACCGAATAGGATATGATCTAACATCTTTTTTCGCATCTGTTGGTTAGGTGGGTTAAATGTATACCGGTGCACTAACCGGTGTCGAAACCAGGTTCCACCAATCAACAGGTCATGAGAGACACAAAAGGACAACAATTTTTCTGAGTTATCATTCTCCTCGCCCATTCCAAAGGGGCCTCGGCAAGGCATGTTGACATCTGATTGTTGACCAGGTTCCGCATTGAAGTCTCCGACGAGGCAGACTCTCTCCCTTTGTTTGAAACTGGATACAAAGCTGCTCAACTGATTCCAAAAATTGTCTTTCGCTAAGTCGTCAGCTTCAATTGTGGGCGCATAACACACAATCACAACAAGGTTAGCTCGTCTCTGAGCTGCAAACTTCACATAAGCCATTCGCTCACTAACAGCAACTTGCTCAATTAAGCTACCGGCAAGTCTTTTCGTCACTGCAATACCAACTCCTCCTTGTCTCGCTTTTGCAGTCGATAGCCAGGAGTCAGTGAGGAAGAGCTTGTGGTCGCCAAGATCTATTTCCTGCTCCTCCAGTCTCGTTTCTTGCACTCCCAGAACGTCCAACTTGTACTTCTTCAGGTCCATTTTCAGGCTTTCCAGTGAACCTGATTGAGCCAGTGTCCTGACATTGAAGGGTTCCAATTCTGAGATTATTCCACGGGAGATTCTTCGCACCCCTTACCCGGGACTCGGGGCAATTTGTGTTTGAACCCATTGCATTGGGTTTTACGGCTAATATACAACTAGTCGTGCCACCAACTAGAGGACCCTTGCCTCGTTAGCTCGGTGGTACTATGCATCTGCCCTGCGGGCAGCTGCTGCACCACTTACCCCAGGGGACACCGCGGGGAGGGGAGGGGAGGTTGGATTTTGCCCCCCACTACTACTACTACTACTACTACTACTACTACTACTACTACTACTACTACTACTACTACTACTACTACTACTACTACTGTTTCCACACTTTAATTCCAAATATGAAATAAAGGCACGGTTGGCAACAAATACAAATACAAATACAAATACAAACAAAACAAGAAGCGTTATTTGTTTGGTTATTCTGTGAAGTGCTGTACGACGAAATTGTTGAAGGCATTCTTTGACCCGGTTGCTGCTTTCTCCTGCAATCTGGTGAACGATACTTTGTTTCGTACACAGTCTCCTTCGATTTGACTCATCCACGTTTTCCGTTGCCCCCCAGGAGCGCGTCTGGCTTGGGCGTATTGATCGGGCGGGTCCCAATCGAAGGCACTGCGGGCTAATCTTCCTGGTTCCATTCTCTGGATGTGACCGTACCATTTTATCCGTTTGAGCATGATCATCGTGGATAGTTGGGGCATTCGCGATCTTGACATAATTTCATCGTTCGTTGCTTTCTCCAGATATGACACACGTAGAATTCTCCGAAGACAACCACAGTGGAAACTCTCAAGTTTTCTCTCCATTAATTTCGAAAGAGTCCAAGTCTCTGAGCTGTACAGCACGGCTGATAAAACGAGTGCTTTGTACAAATTGCACTTGAGGTGCACGCTGAGCTGCTTGCTCTTCCAGAGATTTTGGAAGTTAGCAAACCGTTGTCTACCTTCTGCAAGTTTGCAATTGACTTCCTGGAGGTCTCCATGCTTGAGGCTGACATATGATCCGAGATACTTGAACGCTTCTATGTTTTCAAACTCGTTTCCGATAACATCTTGTACTTTGCAGGAAAACACGCGTGTGGCAGCTGCTTTAGGTTTGCCACAGTATCTCGATTGGTGAACTTTTCGGCCATTGACTGTTTTGAACTTCCTTTCACACTTGTCACAGGTGAGGCTCGCCTCTAGTTGCTCGAACTTTGACTTGTCGACGACATTCTTTGACAAACCGGCTTTGCAGAATCTTGTTTGGTGCACTTTGCGTCCGGTAACTGTACTGAATTGCCGCTGACAGTTCTGACATCTTAAAGACTCTTGATCAGCCACCGCTGACCCACTCTCATTTTCTAGCGACTCTAAATCCGCTACTGCAGATTGTTGTTGTGAAGCTACCAACGCTGGCTTAGCCTCCGCTAAGCTTTTCAATCTGAGCTTCCGGCAATCTTGTGTTTCGAACCAGCCCGCTTTCTTTTTCGTTCCCAGCAGCACCTCCGTGCCGATGGTTAGTCGTGACTGGCTAGATGTCTCTGCCAGGAGTCCTAGTTTGCCTTTATGTGTTCCAGTGAGTATCTCCAACTACTACTACTACTACTACTACTACTACTACTACTACTACTACTACTACTACTACTACTACTACTACTACTACTACTACTACTACTACTACTACTACTACTACTACTACTACTACTACTACTACTACTACTACTACTACTACTACTACTACTACTACTACTACTACTACTACTACTACTACTACTACTACTACTACTACTACTACTACTACTACTACTACTACTACTACTACTACTACTACTACTACTACTACTACTACTACTACTACTACTACTACTACTACTACTACTACTACTACTACTACTACTACTACTACTACTACTACTACTACTACTACTACTACTACTACTACTACTACTACTACTACTACTACTACTACTACTACTACTACTACTACTACTACTACTACTACTACTACTACTACTACTACTACTACTACTACTACTACTACTACTACTACTACTACTACTACTACTACTACTACTACTACTACTACTACTACTACTACTACTACTACTACTACTACTACTACTACTACTACTACTACTACTACTACTACTACTACTACTACTACTACTACTACTACTACTACTACTACTACTACTACTACTACTACTACTACTACTACTACTACTACTACTACTACTACTACTACTACTACTACTACTACTACTACTACTACTACTACTACTACTACTACTACTACTACTACTACTACTACTACTACTACTACTACTACTACTACTACTACTACTACTACTACTACTACTACTACTACTACTACTACTACTACTACTACTACTACTACTACTACTACTACTACTACTACTACTACTACTACTACTACTACTACTACTACTACTACTACTACTACTACTACTACTACTACTACTACTACTACTACTACTACTACTACTACTACTACTACTACTACTACTACTACTACTACTACTACTACTACTACTACTACTACTACTACTACTACTACTACTACTACTACTACTACTACTACTACTACTACTACTACTACTACTACTACTACTACTACTACTACTACTACTACTACTACTACTACTACTACTACTACTACTACTACTACTACTACTACTACTACTACTACTACTACTACTACTACTACTACTACTACTACTACTACTACTACTACTACTACTACTACTACTACTACTACTACTACTACTACTACTACTACTACTACTACTACTACTACTACTACTACTACTACTACTACTACTACTACTACTACTACTACTACTACTACTACTACTACTACTACTACTACTACTACTACTACTACTACTACTACTACTACTACTACTACTACTACTACTACTACTACTACTACTACTACTACTACTACTACTACTACTACTACTACTACTACTACTACTACTACTACTACTACTACTACTACTACTACTACTACTACTACTACTACTACTACTACTACTACTACTACTACTACTACTACTACTACTACTACTACTACTACTACTACTACTACTACTACTACTACTACTACTACTACTACTACTACTACTACTACTACTACTACTACTACTACTACTACTACTACTACTACTACTACTACTACTACTACTACTACTACTACTACTACTACTACTACTACTACTACTACTACTACTACTACTACTACTACTACTACTACTACTACTACTACTACTACTACTACTACTACTACTACTACTACTACTACTACTACTACTACTACTACTACTACTACTACTACTACTACTACTACTACTACTACTACTACTACTACTACTACTACTACTACTACTACTACTACTACTACTACTACTACTACTACTACTACTACTACTACTACTACTACTACTACTACTACTACTACTACTACTACTACTACTACTACTACTACTACTACTACTACTACTACTACTACTACTACTACTACTACTACTACTACTACTACTACTACTACTACTACTACTACTACTACTACTACTACTACTACTACTACTACTACTACTACTACTACTACTACTACTACTACTACTACTACTACTACTACTACTACTACTACTACTACTACTACTACTACTACTACTACTACTACTACTACTACTACTACTACTACTACTACTACTACTACTACTACTACTACTACTACTACTACTACTACTACTACTACTACTACTACTACTACTACTACTACTACTACTACTACTACTACTACTACTACTACTACTACTACTACTACTACTACTACTACTACTACTACTACTACTACTACTACTACTACTACTACTACTACTACTACTACTACTACTACTACTACTACTACTACTACTACTACTACTACTACTACTACTACTACTACTACTACTACTACTACTACTACTACTACTACTACTACTACTACTACTACTACTACTACTACTACTAACTACTACTACTACTACTACTACTACTACTACTACTAACTACTACTACTACTACTACTAACTACTACTACTACTACTACTACTACTACTACTAACTACTACTACTACTACTACTACTACTACTACTACTACTACTACTACTACTACTACTACTACTACTACACTACTACTACTACTACTACTACTACTACTACTACTACTACTACTACTACTACTACTACTACTACTACTACTACTACTACTACTACTACTACTACTACTACTACTACTACTACTACTACTACTACTACTACTACTACTACTACACTACTACTACTACTACTACTACTACTACTACTACTACTACTACTACTACTACTACTACTACTACTACTACTACTACTACTACTACTACTACTACTACTACTACTACTACTACTACTACTACTACTACTACTACTACTACTACTACTACTACTACTACTACTACTACTACTACTACTTACTACTAACTACTACTACTACTACTACTACTACTAACTACTACTACCTACTACTACTAACTACTACTACTACTACTACTACTACTACTACTACTACTACTACTACTACTACTACTAACTACTACTACTACTACTACTACTACTACTACTACTACTACTACTACTACTACTACTACTACTACTACTACTACTACTACTACTACTACTACTACTACTACTACTAACTACTACTACTACTACTACTACTACTACTACTACTACTACTACTACTACTACTACTACTACTACTACCTACTACTACTACTACTACTACTACTACTACTACTACTACTACTACTACTACTACTAACTACTACTACTACTACTACTACTACTACTACTACTACTACTACTACTACTACTACTACTACTACTACTACTACTACTACTACTACTACTACTACTACTACTACATATACTACTACTACTACTACTACTACTACTACTACTACTACTACTACTACTAACTACTACTACTACTACTACTACTACTACTACTACTACTACTACTACTACTACTACTACTACTACTACTACTACTACTACTACTACTACTACTACTACTACTACTACTACTACTACTACTACTACTACTACTACTACTACTACTACTACTACTACTACTACTACTACTACTACTACTACTACTACTAC
The DNA here is from genome assembly GCF_964194025.1 of Convolutriloba macropyga. Classification (NCBI taxonomy): domain Eukaryota; kingdom Metazoa; phylum Xenacoelomorpha; order Acoela; family Convolutidae; genus Convolutriloba; species Convolutriloba macropyga. Next base: position 16,741 of record NW_027449976.1, read on the forward strand.
TACTACTACTACTAACTACTACTACTACTACTACTACTACTACTACTACTACTACTACTACTACTACTACTACTACTACTACTACTACTACTACTACTACTACTACTACTACTACTACTACTACTACTACTACTACTACTACTACTACTACTACTACTACTACTACTACTACTACTACTACTACTACTACTACTACTACTACTACTACTACTACTACTACTACTACTACTACTACTACTACTACTACTACTACTACTACTACTACTACTACTACTACTACTACTACTACTACTACTACTACTACTACTACTACTACTACTACTACTACTACTACTACTACTACTACTACTACTACTACTACTGTTTCAACACTTTAATTCCAAATATGAAATAAAGGCACGGTTGGCAACAAATACAAATACAAATACAAATACAAACAAAACAAGAAGAGTTATTTGTTTGGTTATTCTGTGAAGTGCTGTACGACGAAATTGTTGAAGGCATTCTTTGACCCGGTTGCTGCTTTCTCCTGCAATCTGGTGAACGATACTTTGTTTCGTACACAGTCTCCTTCGATTTGACTCATCCACGTTTTCCGTTGCCCCCCAGGAGCGCGTCTGGCATGGGCGTATTGATCGGGCGGGTCCCAATCGAAGGCACTGCGGGCTAATCTTCCTGGTTCCATTCTCTGGATGTGACCGTACCATTTTATCCGTTTGAGCATGATCATCGTGGATAGTTGGGGCATTCGCGATCTTGACATAATTTCATCGTTCGTTGCTTTCTCCAGATATGACACACGTAGAATTCTCCGAAGACAACCACAGTGGAAACTCTCAAGTTTTCTCTCCATTAATTTCGAAAGAGTCCAAGTCTCTGAGCTGTACAGCACGGCTGATAAAACGAGTGCTTTGTACAAATTGCACTTGAGGTGCACGCTGAGCTGCTTGCTCTTCCAGAGATTTT
>NW_027449977.1:0-27500 GCF_964194025.1 Convolutriloba macropyga
AGAACAGTGAGTCTTTGAGATTTGTGGGTCTAAGAGCGCAATGTGTGGTGTAGGACTGTGGTCAAAGTCCGATAGTTGAACTCGAAGTCCGCAGCTAGATTTTCTGGTTCTCGAAAAACTCCCGAGTTCGGGGTCACGTGCCAGACAAGCAGCAAGGGCACGAGGGTAGAGGTCAACGTTGCTGTGTGGCGGCAACGCAAAAAAATTATTAAAGATTTGTGTTTCTTCTTGTGAGGGCTGTCTGTTGTCTAGCTTGTCCACAATCCAGTCCCTGTAGAGGAGGTTGGAAGTGTCTCTATGGATACACTTCCTGGCTCCTTCTTCTGCACATTGAAAATAATCGATTGGGACGAGGGATCAGACGTTTGGAGTTGGCATACAAGGTGAGAATCAGAAATGATTCCTTATGAGGTCGAAATTGCGAGAAGTGCCTTCACAATGATTTGGTTGAATTATATAGCTGTAATTCATGTAATAGGGTAAAGTCAAAATCGTGTTCGCGTATTGAAGGCGCGAAATAATGTGGATTAGTGGGTTTGTCCCTTGAAAATGGTGTTGGACAAGCATGTAATTGTGAATCGTGTGGAGCATCTTCACTCTGTTCACCTGATGTGTTTGCTTATTTACATCCATCTGTGCGGGATTTAAAAAACCAAATTGGAGGTAGAGGGGATCGTATTTCTGGTAATTACGATAGGGGGCTCTGTCTCGAATGAAGAAAGTGTCGAGGTAGAAATTCTGGCGATCCGCAAGGGCAAAGAAGTAATTGGATTGGTGCCAGAATCGTTCTGAGTAAAGATTGGTTAATAGGAAAATGGAGACACTCGTTTGGGAGGTCTCTATCTTGTCCCTCTTGAGCATATTCGTTCTCTACTTGTGCATGAGAACAGAAACTTGCTGTGGGTTTAAGTGTGTGTTGTGGTGGAGTGGAGGTATAATTGATGCGTTCAGGGACCTGTATTCCTTGAACAGTATTGATACCGAGGGGGTTCGTAAACTCGTGAAAACGAAAATTAGGGCCTTGTGATCGGTGAGTGATCCCTTGCGTGGAAGCAAAGGGATTTCCTCTGCCAAGGGAAGATGAGGGCTGTGAGCCCCTTGGGGGGCTTGAAATATGACGCGCAGGCGACTGTGAAGCCTGTATGGGAGAGGAAGCAACTGGATAGATTTCGTGTGTTGTATCTCGTGAACGTGCTGTGGGTGAAGGGTCAGCGTATGGGTAGTTGTCTGTTGACGTTGGCCTTGTCGTAGACGGGTGGCCGAGGGAAGGATGGTTGTGGTCGGAGAGGCAGTATTGTCGGTCGTCCGCAGTGAGGATACGGGTCGACGTTGTGTGTGTGTGGTGTAGGCGTAACAGGTGGTGGTGGATGAACCAACTGTTGCGGTTGTGGTCGTGATCCACGGATTCGATCAGAGTACGCCCGATTGGGGACAACTGTTTCTGGTGTGCAGTGACCTGACTGTTCCGCTGTGTTCAACTCATCACCTCAGGAAGGAACAGTTGAAGGCTGAGAGTGTGTTGGTCCTGTAGAAGTCGCTCTGTGAGTAGTTGTATAATATGACGGTGGGTGTGACACAGTGTTATCAACCTGTAAGTGTTGCTCTTTTGACGAGCTCGGTGGTCCAACTTGGATTGATGGAGAGATTGTATCAGTGTCTATGTACAGGTGAATCTCACCTGAGCTTGAAGAAGACGTGGCGGGTGAAGGCAAAGGATTCACCCCCGCATAATTCGCTGTGTTCACAAGCTGTGGCTGCGGTGAAAATTGAGTCATCGTGAAAAGGGCTGGAGTTTGTATCCCACATATTGGCTCTGGTACTGAGAGTGGCAGCACCAACGGGGTGAGGGATGAGGGCAAAATATCCTCAATCTCCAGCTTGATGAGGTCGTATGCTGTTGGGTTGACATTTGGAGGAATTGGTGAAACTCCTTTCTGTGTTTTGGAGACTACTCTGCAGTTGCTAAAACAAAAGGGTGTTAAATGAGTGCTAGGTAGATTTAAAATGAGTTCTTCTGGAATTTCCTGGTAATCAGGACCATCATCCGAAGAGTCTTTTCAGAGTGAAAAACCATGTGAGCGTATACGCTTGTTTGGGCGAAAGGTGTGTAATTGTAGGGACTGAAAAGCAGGTTTTTTGTGTGAATCTATTGGTAATTCGTAGCATTGGTAGATGGTTGAAGGGAGAGTAGAAGTGTGTTGTTTGTTGGAATTATTGTGTAGTGGAGAAGAAAATTTTTCATAGAAGTTTTCTAACTTTTTGTGTAGTAAATTCAGAGAGTGTGGAAAATTGTGAGAGTGTAGAGTGCAGATGTCGACAGAATGTCTTTGTCTTTTCTTAGGTGATGGTGATTTATATTGCGTGGAATCAGATTGTAAGACATGGAATACTGTTTGTGAATGAACTCCGAAGAATCCAGAGGTAATGACTTTAGCCAATGTGATAATTGGGCCTAAGAGTGATAAAAGATCGTATGTGTTAAATACATTTCGAAATAAGCCAAATAGGCACTGTAGAAAAAGGAAAATCAAAAACAGTCCATATTATGTTTATTTCTTTTACGTACCAAGGGTATCCGAAGATCCCTAAAATGGAATCTATTAAACAGTTGCCATTAATTAAATCACGCCAATCGCAGCGGCGGAGTGTGGATTCTTTTCCATTAATGAATAGTTTATTGACATATTTATTGTATTCACTTTGTAATTGAAAGAATTGTGCTCGTAATAGTGCTTGTTTTGCAAGATCTGCAATTATTACAGCTTGTGGTACTTCAAACTTCTCTGCTGCGTCATCTACTAATTGAATAAAATTCATCTTATCTATTGATTTAGTCCAATCGTGCTGACTGTGAATGCCAAACTGTTGTGCGGAAAAATGTGCCTGGGTGAAGCGGTTTTCTAGGTCGTCGGGAGTGAAAGTTCTCACGGGGTTTCGCGCCTTAATTGGGTAGGGTGTTGAGCGATATATGTCATCGTCGTCTGCGTCTAGCGAAATTTGTTGACCAAAATTATCAGATTTTTGTGGTATTTAATAAACCAACGGAAAATCTTACGTGTGACTTGGTCTTTGAATTGTAGTTTTTTTGGTAGAATATGGGATTTCGTTCGAAATATTGATATTCTATGACATAAAGAGGTGATGAAACAACTTTATATTGAAAAAGTGAAATTACATACGATGTTTTGAGTGTAGCGATTGTGTGTTGCTGTCCTGTGATAACATATCCTTCGAGTGGAATTTTTTGTGTTAAAAGAATAATTGCCGTTAGTTTAAGATCACGGTATAAATCGCAGAGTTTCCTGTAAATAGATAGACTCGTTTGATCCGTTTCTAATAAGACTAGGCTAACCATATAGTCAAGTTTTGCATCAATCTGTAAATTTGAGTGTACAACACCAAACCAATTTTGTTATCTAAAAAGTTCGTACTTTTCAGATTTAAGATAAACTTGATTCTTGCGGGATAACACATTCATTTCGTATATTAGTTTTGGTGTATGGTGTGATGGGAGGTGCACCTTCAGGAATTGTTACTTGTGCAACTTTAAATTCAGCTGATGCTTTACCGGTTATATATTTAAAGCCTTCATTGTATTAGATTAAAAGAGGTCTTGGTATTGTGTGGCATAATATGGGCGATCTTCATTACATTTGTGTTAAGGTTTTGTGAGAACCTCACAACGAAGAAGTGCGGATTCATCATACAGGTACTTTTGAAAACAATTAGAGTATTTGTGTGTGCACTGTGTTTGTGACCAGAATTAGTTTCAAAATTTTCAGGTGATTCAAAAAAAACGTTTTTGGAGTTTGATCATTCGTGCATATGATCTTCCAACATCAAAAACACGGCGTTGAGCTTGATTTGGAGGACAGTATCCTCGTTCAAGACACATTTTCCCGTAGTATATGCTTGCTGACTTTACGTCAAAACTAAGTGTGATATTTGTTAACTGAAGTAAGCATCCTAGTGTGTGGATGAAATGATATTCGTGTTTAGGGTTTTTGCCTGGACAATTAGCCCAGGGATTATCGGTAGCATTAGGAATCCATTCATGGTCCCTAGGATTATATACCATGCTTCCGTGTTGGAATGCAAAGGGTCGATGGCGATCGAGTTGGGAACGGCCTTGTTTGGCTTCTATAATCGCTTGCCAACGTGGATCATCGAGTACGTCAAATTGTATTATTTTTGGGTGGTATTGGTGTTTATATATGTGATCAACGCGCGCAAGTTCTCTACGAGCTCCAATTTCTGTGGGGAAGGAAAAAAGTTCTCTTCATATTTTTAACATACACATTATCATGATCAAACCTGAAGCCTCTTTTAAGGTCGATTTTGTCCAAACCAAACCAATTTTGTTCTCTAAATAGTTTGTACTTTTCAGATTTACGATAAACTGGTGATTCTTGTGGGATAACACATTCATTTCGCATATTAGTTTTGGTGTATGGTGTGATGCGAGGTGCAACTTCAGGAATTGTTACTTGTGCACCTTCAAATTCAGCTGATGCTTTACCGGTTATATATTAAAGCCTTCATTGTATTAGATTAAAAACTTCTTGGTATTGTGTGGCATAATATGAGCGTTCTTCGTTACATTTGTGTTACTGTTTTGTGAGAACCTCACAACGAAAAAGTGCGGATTCATCATACAGGTACTTTTGAAAACGACTAGAGTATTTGTGTGTGCACTGTGTTTTTGACCAGAATTATTTTCAAAATTTTCAGGTGATTGAAAAAAAAAAACGTTTTTGGAGTTTGATCATTCGTGCATATGATCTTCCAACATCAAAAACACGGCGTTGAGCTTGATTTGGAGGACAGTATCCTCGTTCAAGACACATTTTCCCGTTAGTATATGCTTGCTGACTTTACGTCAAAACTAAGTGTGATATTTGTTAACTGAAGTAAGCATCCTAGTGTGTGGATGAGATGATATTCGTGTTTAGGGTTTTTGCCTGGACAATTAGAAGTTCTCTACGAGCTTCAATTTTTGTGGGAAAAAAGTTCTCTTCATATTTTTAACATACCAATTATCATGATCAAACCTGAAGCCTCTTTTAAGGTCGATTTTGTGACAAAATCCTTCTTTGCCGCTGAGTTTAGCGTCAATAGCATAGGCCCGTAGTCGAATTGTTCGAATTAGTGAAAAGATAGGACACAGAGTATTTGAAAATTGGCTGGTTTGATTTTACATTCGCCAATTTTTTTGAGCTTATAATACTGCATATTTGTGATATGCTTGGGGAACAATCATAGTGTGTAATTTTTGGGTCTTGTAAGCCCTATTTAGATGTGGAAATGTTGTGTTTATCTACTTTAATTGGCTGTTTGATTAAAAGTGAATGTGAAAGGAATACATTAAACAACAAAAGAATTAAATTTTTAAGGAACATATGTCAGAAAGTCTAGAGTGAGGATTGTAGAAAACAAAATATACTGCTGTGTTCTTTGTGTATCGATCAAATTTATAGTGAATTTTTTGGCAAAAAGGGTGATGGGTTTGTTTTTACTCTGAAAATAGGTGGTGCCGTAGCTTTTGGGTGAAAAATAAATTTGTCTTGTTCTACAACAAATATTGTGATTGTCGATTGTTTGAGTAGATCGTGTGCTCTTTGTTTTTGTACGGTTGTAATCTTATATGATTGACAGATTCGTTGTTTAGCCCAGATATGGAGTTGTTATTATGATCTCCGAAAAGAGCGGGAGGGGGGACAATAAATTTTGGATCAAGTTTTAATGGTAAAGTTGGATAAGTTTTAGTAGTATCTGGATGTTTTCCGATACAGTGGTGAAAATGTTGATTGAGATCAGGTGTTGGTGAATTAGAACTTAGTTTAATTAAAGGTTTAGTTCCTTGGAAACTAAGTGGTACTGAATTTTGAAAAGATTGTGATGAATTGACTATATTAAAAGAGTGGTTCTATTGTGCTTGTGAGAGTAAACGTTCAATATCAGATATTAGTCCTTGTGGTGGATTGAAGGGGTTGCTCGCGAGTTGTGACGGAGTTGGCGAAGAGAATTGAGAGCTAAGTGGGTCGATCTAGAAGTGTCGGAAAAAAGCTGATTTCTGGTGGCGTATCACTAAACACTCACTATTTGTGTATTTTTGTATCACTATCACTCTTTGTGTATCACTATTTGAGACAGTGCGAATTGGCTGTGGCAATTCAGAACTATGAGTTTTATCTGTGATTGCAAAATTTAAAGTTTGAGTGGAGAATTGTGGAGTGCTTGAAAAATTAATTCCTTCGGGTTGTGGTGCTCTTGGTGGAGCGGTTATAATAGTTGGCGATTGGAGTGTTTTGCTTGATAGAAAACCTGAATAGGGTAGTAAGGTTTGTGTGATTATTTTGTGGAATTGTTGTTGTGTTTGCGTTTGGTGTATTTGAGCTTGACTTTGATGGGGGGATACGTGATTACTTATTGTGGGGTAAAGTGGGGAAGAGTGTCCAGTAGGACGAAGACTATCTGCAGATATGGCAAAAGTAATGACTGAGTATGGGTGTTCCTCGGTTTCTTGTGCTTGCGATTTTTTTATTAAAGAGTTTAAATGATGATTTTTTGGGGGTGGATTGTTTAGTCACTTCGCTGTATGAGCACCTAGGTGATTCTGAGGTGGGCGGGAGCACTTGGGTTAGTGTTGGGTTGTTGATTAGAGGACGCAATTGTGACGATAATCTTTGGCCCAGAGTGGGGCAACTATCAGAAAAATAGATGTTATAGTCAATGAAATTAGAGAACGCAATTGTGACAATAATCTTTGGTCCAGAGTGGGGCAAATAACAGAAGAATAGATTTTATAGTCAGTGAAACTTGGAATAACAATAATTGAAAGATTTAAAGTAGGTACCCTAACGCGGATTGTTGCGTTGCAACACTTATTTTTGTAAATTGGACTTGCTTTAAACGCTTTAAAGACTTAAATGCTTTATTTTTCGTTTTGTGGTACTGTTGATCAATTCCTCTTCACTTGTACCTACATGTTGCTCCAATTCGTTGAAACTTGTTGGTTTATTTAAATTACCTAATTGAGCTGTACCAAGCTCACCTACTTGAACCTTACTAATCTTGCCTACTTCGACCTTACCAACCTAACCTTCCTCAACCTTACCAACCTTACTTACCTCAGATTGACCAACCTTACCTACCTTGACCTTACCAACCTCAACCATAACTACCTCAACCCCACCAACATTACCTAACTCAACATTACCACGGGTTTATGACAATACGCATCATCTGAATTGTTATCTCCCCCTTCTGTCATTGATGAAGATGATTGACTAACAATGGCATCAAACTCTTGCAAATAAAGTTTTTGAATCAGACTATATCTGGAAATCCGTCCATAATAAAAAAGCTGAAGAGCTGAGTTGACAAAGTGATTGAAATTCAGATGCTGTTGCAGCTTCCGACATTTTCAGTTGACATCGTTTTGATGATAGGTTTTTCTTCTGTTAGTAGCATTTTATATCGGATCTTCTGGCTTTGTTGTTTAGCCTTCTGAATGATTTTCTTGATATAACAAAAAATTCGAAACAGTTTCCCAAACGAGTATATTCGATGAATTAGCTGAACTATTGAGTTGTTCTCCTGAGTAACAACCATTGTCGTTTGCTTCGGTGTTTCTCTTTGCACTTCATTGCTTACTGCGGGCTGATGTTCCTCTGTTGATTCGCTTTTTTCTAGCCAGTGGGGTCCATTCCCCCAAAGGCTGTGTTTGGCTAGCTTTGCGACTGAGATGCCTCCTGATGCGCAATCAGCAGGATTCTCCTCCGTCGGCACGAAATTCCAAGTGCTGGATGGAATAATGTTTTCGATTTTTGCAACACGGTTGGCAACGAATGTCTTCCACTTTCTTGGAAATTCTTGCAGCCAAGAAAGTGTTAACGATGAATCTGTCCAAGCTTACACCTTTGGTGTTGGGAAACGTTGATCGCTCAAAGATTATAATACCACTTCCACCAATTTTGCTCCAAGAAGTGCTGCACAAAGCTCCAGCCGGGGAACGCACAAGCTCCTTATTGGTGCAACTCTGCTCTTTGCTGTCAACATTCTTGTGTGAAACGATCCGTCGAAAGATTGTCGTATATACACAACTGCTGCGTAGGCTGTAGTTGATGCATCACAGAAGACGTGAAGTTCAATATCCGATGATGCTGATGAGACTGAAACTACCTTTCTGGGCAGTGTAATATTTTCCAATTCCCTCAGTTGAATTCTGAGTCGGCTGTACTGTTGCTGAAGGCATTTCGACAAAGCTTCGTCCAATCCAAGTCGGTCCATCCAAAGCAGTTGTACAAAAAACTTGAACTTTGTTGTTGTAAGTGAAAGCCATCCCAAAGGATTAAAGAGCTGGGTGACTTCCGACAGTATTTCAAGTTTTGTAGATGGTGTCTTTTTGTCCAGTTTTGCTATGAAACTGAAGTGGTGTGTATTTGGGTTCCACTTGACGCCTAAAGTGTTTACACTGTAGTCGCCGTTTTCAATTGTTTTCTCGTCGGTAGTTTCTTGAAAGTTTGCAGGTAATCTTTCAACAAGTTCCGGGTTACTTGAAGTCCATTTGCGAATCTCAAACCCTGCTTCTGAAAGAACTGCTATGATTGAGTCCTGCAGTTTCATTGCACTTTCTTGATCGGGTGCTCCTGTCAACAAGTCGTCGACGTACATGTCTGTCATGATTCCTAGCTGTACATTTCTGTCCGTAATATCTTCTGCTAAACCTGTAATGGACGAACATAATGAAACGCTGATGATGCTATTCCGTACGTGACACGTGTCATTCTTAATGTCTTTTTATCTGTTGAGTTTCCTTCCAAAGTAGTCGATGATAGTCTTTTTCTTTGGCGTCCAGTTGCACTTGTCTGTACATTTTTTCAATGTCTACTGAAAGGGCAACAGTATACATACGGAAACGGATCAGTATGCTGAATAGATCTTTCTGGATCTTGGGTCCCACCATCAGTCTATCGTTCAAAAAAATGCCATTGGTAGTCTTTGCTGAACTATCAAAGACTACACGCAGCTTCGTTGTTGTAATTGAGTCTCTGGACACACAGTGATGGCTGAGATAATAGCTTTTCTCCTTTGGCAGTAGCATCTCATTTGCGGGTATTTCTTCCATGTATCCTGGTTTAATGAACTCCTGGATGAACTGGTTATATCGTCTGTACAGATCAGGCTAATTTTGAAGTCTATAAAGGAGACTTCTAAGTCTTCGTCGTGGTTGCTGCTGAGAATCCCCCAGTTCCCCAATTTCTTTCTTAAAGGGCAGTTTCTACGATGAACCTTTCGTCAGGGCTTCTTTGTGTGGTTGAATTGAAGTGTTCTTTTCTTCACATCTTGTTTCTTCTTCGGTCAGATGTTTAGTTGCAGGCACTTCCTCATTTTCTCAAAAACGCTGTCAACTGTCCTCAAATGATGATACAAAGCAGGTTTGCAAACTGGAAGAATTGGAAGTTTGCACGTTTTCGCGTCCGATTGCTAACCAACCGAATACTGAGAGTCGATAAGTAACGGGGATGTTTGGTTCTTTCAGTCGGTTGTTTCGAACCATCAAGTCTTCGTAGTATCCAGCTCCAATGATGAGATCAACTTGGGCGGGTTTCTTAAAGTAGGGATCAGCCAACTTTAGTTCCTTTACTGTCTCCCAATTGTCTGTGTTGATGTACCGAGAGGGCAAATCGTTTGTCATTTTTGTGAAAACTGACGCGTCAATGATAATTGGTGCTTTATTTTTCGGTTGAAGGCAAAGGTCAACAAATCCGCGATTAGCTGAGACTTCATTTCCTCCGAGTCCAAAAACACGAATATTGTTCCTCTTTCTTTTTAGCTGAAGTATTTGTACTGCAGCTCCAGTTACAAGATTATTCTGAGATGCAGAGTTTTCTCCTTACGATTTCTCCTTGGACATTAACCGGAACAATTGCTGTCTGGAGAAAAATTTCCTGTGTCTTGTTTTCATGCGTGAGGGCTTTTGTTATCTTTTGATCGATAGTTGTTTGTTCTGCATTACTGCTTGAAGCTCCAGATGTAACCTTTCCCTGTTCCCTTGCGTTGGGTTTAGGGCTGTTTCCAAACAATTTTTTCACTTGATTGTTGACTTGATGGGCATCTTCTCGATGCAACAAGGTGTGATGCTTTCGTCCACATTGGCGGCATGATGAACCTTCGCAGTTCTCTGCTCGGTGTCCTGGTCGTAGACAATTGAAACAAAGTCTTTTGATTTTGATCAGCTGGGCTCGCTCCTTGACACCTAAAACTTTGAACTTCCCACATTTGAAAATCCGGTGTTCCTCTTCACAACATTCGCATCGCTGATTCGTTGTCGTGATCTGTGTGTGAAGGTGTCTTTGTCCTTGATTTTATAGCGAATAAGATCATTTTTTGACATTTCATGAACTGTTGCTTGATGCGGCTGACTCCAAGGCTTGAACACTTTCCTCCAGGAAAGTCCTTAGTTCCTGATAGCTCTGTAGTTCTATCCCTTTGAAGGAAGCTCCCAGAACTTTTGTGTTTCGGAGGGCAGTTTTTCTGCAATCAAGTAGACAAAGAAGGGGTGCTGATGCTCAACTGGTTGTCCCTTGTTCCGATGAGAAACTCTGTTCTCTTTCATTGTGTCGACAAGTTTTCGTAATTCCCGCGTGTTTTCATTTGAAACTGGTCGATAGGAAACAATTCCATGGACGTGGGCTCGCAGTATCAATCTTTTGTTGTCGTATCGGTTCGGCAAAAATTCCATTGCAACATTGAAATTGTCGTCGGTGACTGTGATTGAAGTTAACATCTTCGAAGCTTCTCCTTTCATTACTGACGTCAGGTACTGTAATCTCAAACTGTTTGTCAACTGAACGTTATCTATTACTGCTCCCTTGAAGCGATCGAAAAACGATATCCAGTCCAAGTAGTTTCCGGAAAAACTGGGCAAGTCGAGCTTCGGCAGATTAATGTTCTGCATATTTTTCGAAATCGTGGGGCTTCCGGCTGCAAATGAGCACTCTTGTGACGAGTGTCTAATCTTTCGCTGAACAAACCGATGAGCATAGTCGATCTTTTGGCATATCTTGTCATCATACTCCTCTTTCTCAACAATTTCATCGTCCAAGTTGTTGGGATCATCAAAAAGAGACTGAATCTTTTGGTTCTGCTGATATAGGAAGGCTTGCCTCTTCTTCAATAATTCAACTATCTGCTGCAGTCGGATGAGGTCGACTTCATTGAGAAGTGTGAACGGTTTGTTCATTATGCCGTCTGCTTCATTGTAGAGTTTTGTTGCAAATCCTCTATGAGCTCCACACGAAGAAGATCTAGATTTTCTGGCATGTTTCTGATGTGCTGTTGTCTCACTGTTCTTTGCTTTGCTTTTGATGCTGTTTTTAGTCGTATTTTTTGGCTGTATTCTTTTTGGCTAAAAACTCAGAAAACAAATTAAAACAACGTGAAAGTGGTAAATATAGGGTTGTATCTATCCCCACAGCAAAAGTGCGGCCAATTTTAACGCGCAAACTTAGTCTTAGTACTTCAGGGGTCAAGGTAAGCTAACAAAAACCGAGTTCTCGATGAGAACTAGAGCGAGAGATTGAATTCCCCTGAATTTTTCAAAAAAAAAACAGCAGAATCTTGAGTATACAGTTACCCCACCAGGTATCCTCTACCGGGTCCGTTGGTTGGGTTAATCAACCTAGTTATACAAGTTAATCAACTTGAATAACATGTGGGGGGATGATGGTATCTAGTGGGGGTCTGATTTTCAATTTCCCTTTAAGTTTCCCCTTTTTAGGTTATCAACAAATTTTTGAGAGAGTGAATGCTTTGGGTGCTTAATGCTTTGACTATTTTATCCTTAACCTATTTTTCGGCAGACCATTAAATGTTGCGTCGCAACACCTATTTTTTTAAATTAGACTTGCTTTAAACGCTTTAAAGACTTAAATGCTTTATTTTTTGTTTTATGGTACTGTTGATCAATTCTTCTTCCCTTGTACCTACATGTTGTTCCAATTCGTTGAAACTTGTTGGTTTATCTAAATTACCTAATTGAGCTGTACCAAGCTTACCTACCTAAACCTTACCAATCTTGCCTACCTCAACCTTACCAACCTTACCTACCTCAACCTTACCATTCTTTCTTACCTCACCTTGACCAACCTTACCTACCTTAAACTTACCAATCTCAACTTTACCTACCTCAACCTCACCAACACGGATTGCTGTGAAGGGTGACCCTGGTGGGATGAAATAATGGAGATAGATGAGATCTAAAAAATCAACAGAGAAAACGGTTAGCAATTCAGCAATTGTATAGTCTTTTCGTTATAGATAATGTGTATATAGTATGTGGCTATATAGTTTCACTTTGTGAGCTGTTGTTTTGCAATTTGTTGGTATTGTTCATCCAACCAAAGAAGTTCATTAATATATTTTAAATCATACGAGGCTGGGATAGCGTCGAGGTTAATTGTGTATACAATTTCTGTGTAGAAAAGGTCTGATAATGTGGATGTCGACTGTGGCTGAAATATTTGAAGATAGAAAAGAGCGCTATGTTCGTTGTTAATTTCCCTAAAATAGAAAACACATTCAAAACAAATGTGTGAAAATGAAATATGATCTAAGTTGTAAAAATATCTTGAAAGCCAATTTGTTTAGGTTTAAAGATCTGAACAGAACGAAAAATGTCTGCGTATGGCTTTCTCTTAAATAATACTTCCAGTCTTCGTAATTTGCATACCTGGTTATTATAGTAGATGGAGTTTTCCTTCAGTACTGTGATACTAAAAGTGTAGAGCAGAGTTGTGTTTCGGCTAGCCGTGATTTGGGATGCTGCTTGGAGCGAAAGTTTTAGAAAGTACTTAGTAATGTAATGTGTGACAGCTCTTTAGATCAGAGAAGAAGTAAAAATTTGAGTTGAGAGAGAGGCTTAGAAAGGAAATGTTTCAAAAGTTCAAACTTGAGAGAAAATTTAGAGAGAAAACTTTCAATGTGTTGAAAATTTTCTATGTCTTTGCTATAAAAGCAAAGAGAAAGAAGAGAGAGAGAGAAGCAACTATATTGAGAGAGTGGAAGACTGAGAAGTGATTTTAGACGATATGATATAGCATGATCACAATTTTTTTTCGAGGAAAAAATTTACCGAATCATATCTTGGAAAATAAATGAGATTCGGGAATTCTTCCCGGACCGAGGCGTGTTAACTTAACTTTTAGTTAATTTGCTTTTTATTAGTTTCGTGGGGAATAGCTTGTAATCCCATTCCATTCATTTCCTAATGGAGGGGTTTTTATGGTTCTGCTAGGGTAGCAGGTGAAGAGATAGTCCATGTGCTTTGTTCACTATACTAAAGAGCTTGAATATTTTTCCCAGCGAAAGTAATTGTGGGTGAGAGGGGAGAAGGAACTATCCAAGTTAACCCTCTTGTACAGGAGAACGAGGGAAGTAGTTTTTATTGGACTTATATTTATTAGGTATTTTGTGTGTTATGCGTAATTGCATTCGGCTAACCAAAGCGAGAAGAGTGATTTTGTGTGTTTTAAGAGAGGCATTTATATATGCTTATACGTTCGTTGTTCTTGATGCCACCATTTTTGAGTACGGTATAAGGACTCTATCGTCCTTCATCGGTTGGCGTCGAAGACGTGTATCTCTTGTAGTGTAGTTTTCCGAGGGGCTCTCGGATATATCAGACGAACTACAATGTGATGGGGGAGAAGGGTCGGTTTTAGATGGTATGTCTGGGTTGTCTAGACTGATCGAGTCAGACTTTGGCATATTGATAGTTGATTTTTTAGGATGAACTCTTAATAGTGAATTATTTGAGAAATATTTCTCTATTTGTTCTTGAACGAAAGGTTCTTTCGGGTAATATGGTACAATGTTACTTCTGTGACGGTTGATTTGTTCATCAGAGAAAACTTCTAGTTTAAAAGTAACCAAAAGGGGGGTGTCAATTGTTTTGTAAAGTCCAATTTTTTGTGGTTGGATCGTTTTTGATGTTCCTATTCGTGTAGTTTTATTGACAACTAAAACATAAGTATTAATTTTAAGTGGTTGCGCCGTTCCGAAACGGCTAGCTATAATTGTGCGTAAATATTTATCTTGGTTTATATAGTTGTTAACTTTGTAATAAATTTTTGAGTATTTCTTCTCACGAATGAGAAGTCAATGTGCGAATATTCCTTTCTGTAATTTTTTAATTTGGGGGCGATGACCGAGATGATCAGTATGTGTATGTTTGGGTAAGGTATTACAAGGTGAATTTAGTGAAGGTTTACAATATCTGAAACTATCCGTAGTGCAAGATAGGTTAAACATTATGAGTCGTTTTGGTTTTTGTCCAAATACAAATTCATATGGTGATATTTTCATATTAGTTCTGACTTGTGAATTGAATGCATTAGAAAATAATTTTACTTTCTGTGACCATGTGTCTTATTGTGTGTCTAAAATTGTGCGAAGAAATGTGTTTAATTGACGAGTCCATTTGACCATGATGCATATAGCGTTCGTGGTTTAAATTCTACATTATATTTGCGGCAGAAGTGTGCGAATTCTCCGTTAATATATTCAGTTCCGTTGTCTGTTACTTAAATGTCTGCTATTCCAAATGTGACAACCCAAAGGTCAAACAACACAGGGAGTGCATTTGTGGCATCGTTTTTGGGCGAAGGGTGAAGTACAAATTAATTTTTGAATGCCTCTACAATAACATAGATGTACATAGATGTAACATAGAATTCCAATACGAAGACGGGGAAATTGGGCTTTTTGTTTCCATTGAAATACGATGGTTGAAGTATGGTGAAACCTCTAAAAATGGCTAATGCTGAGCCATGAGGTTTGGCATGGATTTGTTCGTTTGGCAATTCAGGCAATCTTGTGTAAGTATTGCAAACCATGTTTGAATATTGGGGAAATAGTAGTTATCTGTGATTGTAGCGTGTGTTTTTTCACAACCAGGATGACCTGAAAGATCATGAGAACGAGCAACATGAAATATTACTAAAAGAAGATGAAATGTTAGGCAAATTTTTGGTGAGGTTGTTTCTTGTATGTAATACAATAGATGGTTCGTCTATTGATACTTAAATCTTGGAAATGTCTGTATTAGTGTAATAACCCTTTGTTTACGCGAATAGTTAGTGAAGGGATGGAGTGTTGATTTTTGTAACTTTTCCAGAGAAGGAGTTAAAAATCGTTCATTGCTGGAAGTGAGAATTTTTTGATATTCATTAACTCAGCAAAATTTGTATCTTGGTTAGATTGAGTAAAGGGTTGTGTTGCATTTGTATTTAGTGTGACATCCGTATGTTGTATAATGGGGTAGGTGTCCACTAGTGAGTGATTGTGTTTAAATTGTTGTAATTTGTTTTGTTGTATTTGATCTAAAGGTTGGCCTTTAGCTTGAAATTCATTCAACGAAACAGGAAGATACATGTCCTTTTCTAGTTGTATTTTGAAATAGTTGTCTTTAATCTGTAAGTAAATGGGAAAATGTGGTGATTCTTTAGTAGTGTCTGTAGAGACTGTGTATATGAATATTCTTTTGACACAGCATAGTGGCACTGTATAGGTGGGGTATTTTTAGTGTAGTTTTCCGAGGGGCTCTCGGATATATCAGACGAACTACAATGTGATGGGGGAGAAGGGTCGGTTTTAGATGATATGTCTGGGTTGTCTAGACTGATCGAGTCAGACTTTGGCATATTGATAGTTGATTTTTTAGGATGAACTCTTAATAGTGAATTATTTGAGAAATATTTCTCTATTTATTCTTGAACGAAAGGTTCTTTCGGGTAATATGGTACAATGTTACTTCTGTGACGGTTGATTTGTTCATCAGAGAAAACTTCTAGTTTAAAAGTAACCAAAAGGGGGGTGTCAATTGTTTTGTAAAGTCCAATTTTTTGTGGTTGGATCGTTTTTGATGTTCCTATTCGTGTAGTTTTATTGACAACTAAAACATAAGTATTAATTTTAAGTGGTTGCGCCGTTCCGAAACGGCTAGCTATAATTGTGCGTAAATATTTATCTTGGTTTATATAGTTGTTAACTTTGTAATAAATTTTTGAGTATTTCTTCTCACGAATGAGAAGTCAATGTGCGAATATTCCTTTCTGTAATTTTTTAATTTGGGGGCGATGACCGAGATGATCAGTATGTGTATGTTTGGGTAAGGTATTACAAGGTGAATTTAGTGAAGGTTTACAATATCTGAAACTATCCGTAGTGCAAGATAGGTTAAACATTATGAGTCGTTTTGGTTTTTGTCCAAATACAAATTCATATGGTGATATTTTCATATTAGTTCTGACTTGTGAATTGAATGCATTAGAAAATAATTTTAATTTCTGTGACCATGTGTCTTATTGTGTGTCTAAAATTGTGCGAAGAAATGTGTTTAATTGGCGAGTCCATTTGACCATGATGCATATAGCGTTCGTGGTTTAAATTCTACATTATATTTGCGGCAGAAGTGTGCGAATTCTCCGTTAATATATTCAGTTCCGTTGTCTGTTACTTAAATGTCTGCTATTCCAAATGTGACAACCCAAAGGTCAAACAACACAGGGAGTGCATTTGTGGCATCGTTTTTGGGCGAAGGGTGAAGTACAAATTAATTTTTGAATGCCTCTACAATAACATAGATGTACATAGATGTAACATAGAATTCCAATACGAAGACGGGGAAATTGGGTTTTTTGTTTCCATTGAAATACGATGGTTGAAGTATGGTGAAACCTCTAAAAATGGCTAATGCTGAGCCATGAGGTTTGGCATGGATTTGTTCGTTTGGCAATTCAGGCAATCTTGTGTAAGTATTGCAAACCATGTTTGAATATTGGGGAAATAGTAGTTATCTGTGATTGTAGCGTGTGTTTTTTCACAACCAGGATGACCTGAAAGATCATGAGAACGAGCAACATGAAATATTACTAAAAGAAGATGAAATGCTAGGCAAATTTTTGGTGAGGTTGTTTCTTGTATGTAATACAATAGATGGTTCGTCTATTGATACTTAAATCTTGGAAATGTCTGTATTAGTGTAATAACCCTTTGTTTACGCGAATAGTTAGTGAAGGGATGGAGTGTTGATTTTTGTAACTTTTCCAGAGAAGGAGTTAAAAATCGTTCATTGCTGGAAGTAAGAATTTTTTGATATTCATTAACACAGCAAAATTTGTATCTTGGTTAGATTGAGTAAAGGGTTGTGTTGCATTTGTATTTAGTGTGACATCCGTATGTTGTATAATGGGGTAGGTTTCCACTAGTGAGTGATTGTGTTTAAATTGTTGTAATTTGTTTTGTTGTATTTGATCTAAAGGTTGGCCTTTAGCTTGAAATTCATTCAACGAAACAGGAAGATACATGTCCTTTTCTAGTTGTATTTTGAAATAGTTGTCTTTAATCTGTAAGTAAATGGGAAAATGTGGTGATTCTTTAGTAGTGTCTGTAGAGACTGTGTATATGAATATTCTTTTGACACAGCATAGTGGCACTGTATAGGTGGGGTATTTTTAGTGTAGTTTTCCGAGGGGCTCTCGGATATATCAGACGAACTACAATGTGATGGGGGAGAAGGGTCGGTTTTAGATGGTATGTCTGGGTTGTCTAGACTGATCGAGTCAGACTTTGGCATAATGATAGTTGATTTTTTAGGATGAACTCTTAATAGTGAATTATTTGAGAAATATTTCTCTATTTGTTCTTGAACGAAAGGTTCTTTCGGGTAATATGGTACAATGTTACTTCTGTGACGGTTGATTTGTTCATCAGAGAAAACTTCTAGTTTAAAAGTAACCAAAAGGGGGGTGTCAATTGTTTTGTAAAGTCCAATTTTTTGTGGTTGGATCGTTTTTGATGTTCCTATTCGTGTAGTTTTATTGACAACTAAAACATAAGTATTAATTTTAAGTGGTTGCGCCGTTCCGAAACGGCTAGCTATAATTGTGCGTAAATATTTATCTTGGTTTATATAGTTGTTAACTTTGTAATAAATTTTTGAGTATTTCTTCTCACGAATGAGAAGTCAATGTGCGAATATTCCTTTCTGTAATTTTTTAATTTGGGGGCGATGACCGAGATGATCAGTATGTGTATGTTTGGGTAAGGTATTACAAGGTGAATTTAGTGAAGGTTTACAATATCTGAAACTATCCGTAGTGCAAGATAGGTTAAACATTATGAGTCGTTTTGGTTTTTGTCCAAATACAAATTCATATGGTGATATTTTCATATTAGTTCTGACTTGTGAATTGAATGCATTAGAAAATAATTTTACTTTCTGTGACCATGTGTCTTATTGTGTGTCTAAAATTGTGCGAAGAAATGTGTTTAATTGGCGAGTCCATTTGACCATGATGCATATAGCGTTCGTGGTTTAAATTTTACGTTATATTTGCGGCAGAAGTGTGCGAATTCTCCGTTAATATATTCAGTTCCGTTGTCTGTTACTCAAATGTCTGCCATTCCAAATGTGACAACCCAAAGGTCAAACAACACAGGGAGTGCATTTGTGGCATCGTTTTTGGGCGAAGGGTGAAGTACAAATTAATTTTTGAATGCCTCTACAATAACATAGATGTACATAGATGTAACATAGAATTCCAATACGAAGACGGGGAAATTGGGCTTTTTGTTTCCATTGAAATACGATGGTTGAAGTATGGTGAAACCTCTAAAAATGGCTAATGCTGAGCCATGAGGTTTGGCATGGATTTGTTCGTTTGGCAATTCAGGCAATCTTGTGTAAGTATTGCAAACCATGTTTGAATATTGGGGAAATAGTAGTTATCTGTGATTGTAGCGTGTGTTTTTTCACAACCAGGATGACCTGAAAGATCATGAGAACGAGCAACATGAAATATTACTAAAAGAAGATGAAATGTTAGGCAAATTTTTGGTGAGGTTGTTTCTTGTATGTAATACAATAGATGGTTCGTCTATTGATACTTAAATCTTGGAAATGTCTGTATTAGTGTAATAACCCTTTGTTTACGCGAATAGTTAGTGAAGGGATGGAGTGTTGATTTTTGTAACTTTTCCAGAGAAGGAGTTAAAAATCGTTCATTGCTGGAAGTGAGAATTTTTTGATATTCATTAACTCAGCAAAATTTGTATCTTGGTTAGATTGAGTAAAGGGTTGTGTTGCATTTGTATTTAGTGTGACATCCGTATGTTGTATAATGGGGTAGGTTTCCACTAGTGAGTGATTGTGTTTAAATTGTTGTAATTTGTTTTGTTGTATTTGATCTAAAGGTTGGCCTTTAGCTTGAAATTCATTCAACGAAACAGGAAGATACATGTCCTTTTCTAGTTGTATTTTGAAATAGTTGTCTTTAATCTGTAAGTAAATGGGAAAATGTGGTGATTCTTTAGTAGTGTCTGTAGAGACTGTGTATATGAATATTCTTTTGACACAGCATAGTGGCACTGTATAGGTGGGGTATTTTGATTGTGTGTCATAAAGAACTTAATAGAATCTGGGATAACTGTTCTAACACGGTGTTTGTCTTGTGTTGTTTTCGGTAGTTTACAACTCAATAAATCTTGAAGTGATAGCTTTTTTCCTTCCGTCCAAACTATGTGTAAGTTTAGGAATTTGATAAGTATTAGCTGAAACTTGTAAACTCTGTGGTTGGGTTTATTTTTCTGTGTGACTAAAAACAGAATTGGCTCGTGGTCATATACAGAAATATGGGGGGGTTGGGTTCTTGAATAAGGAATCATTGCTGAACATTCGCGAAGAATGGTTGAAAGAATAAGTTTTCTGGTGAAAAATAATCGGGAGTTCGAGGATACTAATTCCACTTTTCCAAATTGATTTTTCTGAAGGAGTGCAGGCAGCTCCGATGCTGTTGTTAGAGGCATCACAGAGAATATAGAAAGGTTTTTCTGAATTAGGAATTGCAAGGCGGAGTGTTCCGTCTGTAAGTTCTTTTTTACTCCTTCGAATGTTTGTTGTAATTCTTGAGTCCATTTGAAATCTGTTGTATCTCGGAGTCCGAGATACAAGGGTCTTAAAATAACTTGCAGGTTTTAAACATATTTTGAGATGAATGTAAGAAATCCGACGTAGTTTTTGTATTTCTTTTTTGTTTTTTTTTGTGGTTGTAATTTTAAAAATCCGACTATCTATGGTTTAAGTGGATGTATGTGATTTTTTTGTTTTTGGTGTCCCAAGAAATAAATGAATCTAAGAAAAAAAGGAATTATCTGGCGCGGCTTTAAAGTTTTCATATTTGAAAATATTGTGATATTGTGTCTGTTGTAGTATCCTGAATATAAACATCATCAAGATATGTAATAATTTTATTTTCCCGAATGAGTGGTTTAGACAATCATTGTGTTTAATTGACGAGCAACTAAAACAATTTTTAGTGATTCTCCTTTTTTTTAGAATAATCAATGGGTTGATGAAAGTGTTTCCCGTAGTGAGGGAATCTGTATTTACAGGTGCTATGATATCGAATTGTATCAAAATGTCGAGTAAGTGTTGTACTCGATCCTGTATTTGGAGCAGAATACGAGTAGCTCTCTGCTTTTTGAATATCGCTGTTGCTTTTAAGGGGATATTTAGTTCTACTATAATTTTACCGACATCGAATTTAGACGTTGCATAGCATTGTTTGAATTGTGTAAGAAGTTGTGGTACTGCTTCAAATTGTGTTTGTAATAATTTGTATGTTCGAAATTGAACATAGTGAGAAATTCTTGATCCAGATCTGTGAATTTTGAGACATCAAAGTGTATATGGAACTTTTTTGTTGTAATTTCTATTCACGTTCGTGTTGTTTAGTGAGATTTAAACAATAGAGTTTCTTGAGTGTTTCCGATGTACCTAGTGTATGGTAATTTGAGTTATAGGCATCCATGAATTCTGAGTTCAATAATGCGGTAGTCTGTGGTTTGAAAATCATTGAGTGAGATATCTTGTTGTGCGTATCCAATTATTCCTCTTACCAAGTTGAGGGGGTAATTTAGGGGACTTTGTATCAAAATCTGTATAAATGATTGATCCGGATATTCAAGATTGTTTATGTACATTATACAGAAGAACATATTTCGTCGTAGTGGTATATATGAAAATTCAGATGCATAGAGGATAGTGCCATTGGCATATTTTTTTACATAGGTATGCGGTTAAAGAATAAGTTAAGATTCTATGTTCTAAAGATTTGAAATACAGTGAGCGGTCACTAAAGACTGGGAATAAGCGTGAACAATATGGGGATGGTTCCATTGAAGAGTCATAAAATATTTCTGATTTAATATGATCACTCTTTTTAATCTCTAGTGTGTGTGAGATAAACATTTAACTGAATCAACATTTTTTTCTAGAAAAATTGTTCTTGAAAATTAAATTTTGTGTTTGAAAATGAATGTAAAAGAAGTATTGTGGTATTCTTCAATTTCATTCCAAGTGTCATAATTAATACGTTAAATGTTGCAGCGGAATCTAGTAGAAGATCAATTTCTAGTTGTGGTGGAGAAAATGTTTTCTTATGATCGAGTGTTTGTTGTGTATAAGTCGTTAGTGGTAATACCCAAATATTGCTCTTACAGGATGTAGAAAAAATGTATATTTCGGTGAGAGTATTACATTTCTCTTGGCAATTAAAATATTCACCTTGGTTGTCCTGATTTAATGCTAAAAGTAAATCATTAAATTGTTGTTCGAGGAATGTTTCCCCGGGAGACATTTTGTGTATCCGTATTTTCAATGTTAGATACTGTTTTGTCTATTTGTTCTTTTTCTAAAAACGAGTTGCTATAGCTTCTGACTTTACGAAGGCGATTACGTGAATATGGTCGTCGTGAACGATTTCCATCTCTATTATAATGAGGTGATTGTGTTCTGGAGTTATAATTAGAGTTTTTCTGAGAGTTTGATGGTCTGGGGTTTGGTGAACCATTTCTACTTGTTATTTTAAAATTACTATTACCGTAAAAAGGTTTTGAGTTAGATTTTGAGGACTTATTTGGGCTTCTATCTTTTAAATTATTATAATTTTCTCTACTGTTACTTCTAGAGCGATATAAGAACAGTATACCTGTCATATTATTTGATGTGACTTGATTGTTTGGAAGGCTTTGGTTACCTTTCACTGCGCGAAAAAAGGTTTGTTTTTGAAAACTAGGATTGTCAAGAGGTTTGGCGTGTCTTTTTTCAGGGAATGTTGAAATGCTATGTCCTGAAAAAGTTTAGGAAGAGTAGTTTTTGTTTGAAATTAGGATCGTTTGATTACTTTTGTAGAACTGCATTACTTCCGTGAGAGTTATTCTATTCCTTCATGCGTATATCATCTACTGTGAGATGATCGATATCAAAAGAAAAAATATTAATTGATGAAGAAAAAGTGGAATTTGAATTAAGTTTATGTCTATCTATCTGTGTTCTTGTGATATCTTCCTGATGTATATTTTTAACTAATTGTGCAAATAGAAGTTATAGTTCCATTGCAGTTGAATTTTGATTTGCAATCTTTTTATTGCTATTCTAGCCATCTGTGGATCAACTGCTTCGACAGTTGCGTCATTTATTTGTGCACTACGCATATCTGGAGCATTGTTAACATATGCTTTTCGAGTCATCTGTTCGATTCGGAGTTCTAATGCTATAATTTGTTCACCAGAGGCACGTGTTATGCTTTCTAACAAAAACTTTGCTTGTATTTGCGATTGTTGATTATCAAATGTTTTTTGAAACTCGCGGCAAAACGCTTGCCAGTTCTTTTTTTCTAGTGCTGAGTGTGAATATTACTGTTGTGCTCTTCCGATTAGAGCTGTTTGTATCATGGCAATTTTTCACAATCCAGGTTTCATGATATGTTGAATCTGTCTGCTGTGGTCCTGCTGTCACTGCCATGTTTGCTTTGATAGCATTTAAAAGGTCTTCCGTTGTTTGACTAAGGTCAGTACCATCAAACGGTCTTAAAGACTGTTGCATGGGCAACGAGCCTCCTAGGTAAGGGTACATCATTTGTGTATTTCGGAGAACTACAGGAGATGGCGTTTGTGTAGACGCTGCTTGTAGATAAAAAGGAGTGCGGGTTTGTGTTTAGTTGAGCTTTGTGAATTAAGTCGTCTAACAATATTTACTAACTGTTGTGGGGTGATCTGAATTCTGGTTATTCTGGTTTTTAGCTAGTGTCGGTTGTTTTGAATTTTTTAGAATAATCGATTCAGTGCTACAATGAACAGAGTTCTGTCTATGTAGACGTGGTAAAAGTGTATTCACAATTGGTAGTGTAGATAAATTTGTGTTCAATAGATCTGAATTTGTGTTGATTCAGTCGAAATTATAAATTGTAGTTTTTGGTTATTCTGATAGATATGTGTGTTATTAGTGGTTTCACTAGTAATATTATTGTTATTCTTATGAGTATTAATCCTATCATTACCTTCGAGGTCGATTGATGTTTTTACTGTGTGTGTGATACTATCATCCAATAAAGTTGAATTGAAATCTGTTTCTGTATTTTCGTTAGTACGTGTGTCTGTTTGTTGAGAATGAATTTTAGCATCTATATTTTCTATTGGTGATGCTTCCAGATATGTATTTGTGTTTTCGGAATGGTTGTGTTTCTTTATTATAGTTTTTAATTTATATATTATGGTGATTGATGGAAGATTTTTGAATAGTTCGGATGGTGTTTTGTAATATTTATGAAATTCCGTGGAAACCAGTCTGGATCACAAATATAATGGAGTGTTTCAAGTAGTTGAGGTTTTATTTGTGCAAATGTGTCTTTTATCAGCTTTGCAGCTGGTCTCACCCAGCTTTTCCAGAATCTGTGTATATAACAAGATGAAAGAGTTAGTGGGTCAAAAACTTCTTCATTGTTTAGGTCTGCATCTTTCACAGAGCTGATTTATATTTAAGAAGGTGGGTGAAACCTTCAATTTCCTGTTAAGCAATTTTTTGTACGCTCTCTCGTTGAGAATGTGAAGCATTAGCGTTAAGAGTAGGTGCAAGACGTTTAAACAATTCAAAGGAAGATTTTCGAAAAACACCTTTTCTATCCAAAGGTTGCATTTCTGACCATACTCCGTGAACGAATTCAAATAGTGTGTCAGATATTGGATTAAATAAGGTGTCATATTTGAGAGAGGTATATGTGTTTGTTAGTGGGTCATAAATGACAATAACTGAGCTCTTTGTGAGTTGAGCTCCATAAATTTTAACCAGATGTGAAAGGAAAGCAGTTCGTGAAACTTGTGATTCTTTTTCTGGTAAAAACAGGAGAGGTTGTTGCTCCAGCGCAAAGTAGTGATATTTGAGTAGTTTTGCTGTATTTAAGAAAATATTTAATTCATCTTTGTGTTGATAGTGTTTTATTTCAAAGGGTAAAATTTCGCATGTTAGTCGTTTGTTCTGTTGTGTAAGAACAGCTAGTTGTAAATCGTCCGAGTGTTTTGGGACGTTAGAATAGGGTTGATCAAGGTGGTGAATGTTTTTTTTGTTTTTATGTCTAAACACTAAGAGTTTTGTTTTCAAGGAGATTGTGTTACCCTTTTTTCGAAGTTTTAAGAATACAAATATTTAAAAAACTGCGTAATATAATTTTAAGTTTCATCCTCAAATTGAAATAGTGTGTTTTGTCTGAGTTCTGTTTACGGTTAGAGTTTGTTAACTCACTGGACGCACCAGTTAAGGCAGACCCAAGGTGGGCTACTTTTACAGCTTTAAAGTGTAGAAAGTTTCAAATTCTTCAGCTTTCAAATATTGCTCTTACATGATGTAGAAAAAATGTATATTTCGGTGAGAGTATTACATTTCCTTGGCAATTAAAATATTCACCTTGGTTGTCCTGATTTAATGCTAAACGTAAATCATTAAATTGTTGTTTGAGGAGTGTTTCCCGGGAGACATTTTGTGTATCCGTATTTTCAGTGTTAGATAGTGTTTCGTCTATTTCTTCTTTTTCTAAAAGCAAGTTGATATAGTTTCTGACGTTACGAAGGCGATTATGTGAATATGGTCGTCGTGAACGATTTCCATCTCTATTATAATGAGGTGATTGTGTTCTAGAGTAATAATTAGAGTTTTTCTGAGAGTTTGATGGTTTGGGATTTGGTGAACCATTTCTACTTGGTATTTTAAAATTACTATTACCGTAAAAAGGTTTTGAGTTAGATTGTGAGGACTTATTTGGGCTTCTATCTTTTAAATTATTATAATTTTCTCTACTGTTACTTCTAGAGCGATATAAGAACGGTATACCTGTCATATTATTTGATGTGACTTGTTTGTTTGGAAGGATTTGGTCACCTTTCACTGCGCGAATAAAAGTTTGTTTTTGAAAACTAGGCTTGTCAAGAGGTTTGGTGTGTCTTTTATCAGGGAATGTTGAAATGCTATGTCCTGAAAAATTTTAGGAAGAGTAGTTTTCGTTTGAAATTAGGATCGTTTGAGTTCTTTTGTAGAACTGCATTACTTCCGTGAGAGTTATTCTATTCTTTCATGCGTATATCATCTACTGTGAGATGATCGATATCAAAAGAAAAACTATTAATTGATGAAGAAAAAGTGGAATTTGTATTAATTTTATGTCTATCTATCTGTGTTCGTGTGATATCTTCCTGATGTATATTTTTAACTAATTGTGCAAATAGAAGTTATGGTTCCATTGCAGTTGAACTTTGATTTGCAATCTTTTCATTGCTATTCTAGCCAACTGTGGATCAACTGCTTTGACAAGTGTGTCATTTATTTGTGCACTACGCATATCTGGAGCATTGTTAACATTTGTTTTTCGAGTCATTTGTTCGATTCGGAGTTCTAACGTTATAATTTGTTCACCAGAGGCACGTGTTATGCTTTCTAACAAAAGCTTCGCTTGTATTTGCGATTGTTGATTATCATATGTTTTTTGAAATTCGCGGCAAAACGCTTGCCAGTTCTGTTTTTAGTGCTAAGTGTGAATATTACTGTTGTGCTGGTCCGATTAGAGCTGTTTGTATCATGGCATTTTTTTTTCACAATTCAGGTTTCATGATATGTTGAATCTGTCTGCTGTGGTCCTGCTGTCACTGCCATGTTTGCTTTGATAGCATTTAAAAGGTCTTCCGTTGTTTAACTAAGGTCAGTACCATCAAACGGTCTTAAAGACTGTTGCATGGGCAACGAGCCTCCTAGGTAAGGGTACATCATTTGTGTATTTCGGAGAACTACAGGTGATGGCGTTTGTGTAGACGATGCTTGTAGATAAAAAGGAGTTGGAGTTTGTGTTTAGTCGAGATTTGTGAATTAAGTTGTCTAACAATATTTACTAACTGTTCTGGGGTGATCTGAGTTCTGGTTATTCTGGTTATTAGCTAGTGTCGGTTGTATTGAATTTTTTAGAATAATCGATTCAGTGCTACAATGAACAGAGTTCTTTCTATGTAGACGTGGTAAAAGTGTATTCACATTTGGTAGTGTAGATAAGTTTGTGTTTAATAGATCTGAATTTGTTTTGATTCAGTCGAAATTATAGATTGTAGTTTTTGAATATTCTGATAGATATGTGTGTTATTAGTGGTTTCTTTAGTAATATTATTGTTATTCTTATGATTATTAATCCTATCATTACCTTCGAAGTCGATTGATGTTTTTACTGTGTGTGTGATACTATCATCCAATAAAGTTGAATTAAAATCTGTTTCTGTTTTTTCAATAATACGAGTGTCTGTTTGCTGAGAATGAATTTTAGCATCTATATTTTCTATTGGTGACGCTTCCAGAGATGTATTGGTGTTTTCGGAACGGTTGTGTTTCTTTATTATAGTTTTTCAATTATATATTATGGTGACTGATGGATAATTTTTGAATAGTTCGGATTGTATTTTGTAATAATTATGAAATTCCGCGGAAACCAGTCTGGATTATAAATATAATGGAGTGTCTCAGGTAGTTGAGGTTTTATTTGTGCAAATGTATTTTTTATCAGCTTTGTAGCTGGAAAGATGTGTCTTACCCAGTTTTTCCAGAATCTATGTATATACCAAGATAAAAGAGTTAGTGGGTCAAAAAATTCTTCATTGTTTAGGTCTGCATCTTTCACAAAGCTGATTTATATTTAAGAAGGTGGGTGAAACCTTCTATTTCATGTTAAGCAATTTTGTGTACGCTCTCGCGTTTTGAATGTGAAGCATGAGCGTTAAGAGTAGGTGCAAGACGTTTAAGGAATTCAAAGGAAGATTTTTGGTCATAAATGAAAATAACTGAGCCTTTTCTGGGTTGAGCTCCATAAATTTCAACCAGATGTGAAAGGAAAGCAGTTCGTGAAACTTGTGATTCTTTTTCTGGCGAAGAGAGGAGAGGTTGTTGCTCCAGCGCAAAGTAGTGATATTTGAGTAGTTTTGCTGTATTTAAGAAAATACTTAATTCATCTTTGTGTTGATAGTGTTTTATTTCAAAGGGTAAAATTTCGCATGTTAGTCATTTGTTCTGTTGTGTAAGTACAGCTAGTTGTAATTCGTCCGAGTGTTTTGGGACGTTAGAAGAGGGTTGA
>NW_027449978.1:0-12500 GCF_964194025.1 Convolutriloba macropyga
TGATCTGTACTAATCTCACATTTGACTGACTTGCAATTCGGTAAGGGTCCGCAAAAAATAATGTGAGGCGCCTTGCGTACGTTTTAGTCATGTGATAGGATTGAACAGATTTTTTTCAGCCTTGGGTATAATTTCAGAAGCGTATCATCAAGTTAATGTATTAGTTCTTTTAATGTGAGATAGTTTTCACCATTTTAATCAACACAAACAATAAAAAGCTTTTACGTTGTATTTTCAATATTTTAAACCAATTTTACCGATTTTAGTTGTACAAGATAAATACATTGCCAGCCATTTTGCATATTGATTGTCGGTGTTTTTTGTAAACACTCAAAAAAGCTTTCTGTAAATAATTTGAATTTAGGTCTATCAAATTATGGCACGCACAAACACACACACTTACACACACACACACACCCACGCACGCACAAACGTACCCACACACACGCACGCACACAGGCACACACACATACTCATGCACACACACAAATGCACAAACACAGGCATATAATCACACACACACACAGGCATGCACACACACAAACACATACACTTACGCACCCACGTACCCCCCCCCCCACACAAACACACACACACACGCGTACCCACACACACACACACATCCCAGGTTGAGATGCCACACACACACACACACACACACACACACGCACGCACACAGGCACACGCACACCACACACAAGCACACACAAACACCAATTTGCACACACACACGCACAAACACACGTACGCACACACAGGCGCACACGCATGCACACACACACTCACACACACAATACACACACCACACAAAACACCACACACAACACACCACGCACACAGCATACAACACACACACAGCACCCACGCCACACACACAAAACACACACACACATTTTTTTGGACTACAAGTTTATCAAATTGTTTTCATCATTAGACTACGAGTTTAACACCACTCTTTTATCTCCACTGTTTACTTAGTAACAGTGGCGATAAAAGAGTGTGATAAAGAGTTTATTTAACTGCTATTATCGCAACAGGTGTTGACGCGGCTATTAAATAGTTATAATTAATCAACACCTGTTGCGATAATAGCAGTTAAATAAACTGCCAGTGCAATAATTTTTAATGCCCGATCGAAACTGGAGAAACACTTCAGCATTAGATTACCGTTTTATCACACTCTTTTATCGCCACTGTTACTAAGTAAACAGTGGAGATAAAAGAGTGGTGTTAAACTCGTAGTCTAATGATGAAAACAATTTGATAAACTTGTAGTCCAAAAAAATGTGTGTGTGTGTTTTGTGTGTGTGGCGTGGGTGCTGTGTGTGTGTTGTATGCTGTGTGCGTGGTGTGTTGTGTGTGGTGTTTTGTGTGGTGTGTGTATTGTGTGTGTGAGTGTGTGTGTGCATGCGTGTGCGCCTGTGTGTGCGTACGTGTGCTTGTGCGTGTGTGTGTGCAAATTGGTGTTTGTGTGTGCTTGTGTGTGGTGTGCGTGTGCCTGTGTGCGTGCGTGTGTGTGTGTGTGTGTGTGTGTGTGGCATCTCAACCTGGGATGTGTGTGTGTGTGTGTGTGTGTGGGTACGCGTGTGTGTGTGTGTGGGGGGGGGGGTACGTGGGTGCGTAAGTGTATGTGTTTGTGTGTGTGCATGCCTGTGTGTGTGTGATTATATGCCTGTGTTTGTGCATTTGTGTGTGTGCATGAGTATGTGTGTGTGCCTGTGTGCGTGCGTGTGTGTGTGTGGGTACGTTTGTGCGTGCGTGGGTGTGTGTGTGTGTGTAAGTGTGTGTGTTTGTGAGTGCCATAATTTGATAGACCTAAATTCAAATTATTTACAGAAAGCTTTTTTGAGTGTTTACAAAAAACACCGACAATCAATATGCAAAATGGCTGGCAATATTTTTATCTTACCACACTCAAAAAAATGACTTCCGAACTTTAATAGTGTGCATCTAAGTAGTGCCAAATGAATATGCCCTAATTCTTGATTAATAGAGTCTTGTTTCTTTGGTTGTTTCAATTCATGGAAGGCCACAAGCGTCTATCGCGGCTATTTTCAGGCAACTGTGGATTGTGTTTTTTATTGCAATATTGCGGTGTTCTTGGGTTTTGCAACTCGAAGGAAAGTGTTTTCTATGCTTCGCTTTTTTTAGCAACTGTTTGTTTTTTTTAGCAACTGTTTGTCTACATCCTGCTTTTTGATGCTTTTAGTAAATTTCTTCTTTTTTCAATTTAAGGCTGTGAAATCTAAAGTCATGCTTCGTGAAAACCGTGGAATGGGTGCCAACAGTAGGAAACTTGTATCGGATGCCAAAGAACATGCAAAAGAACAACTGAAAAATAAGTACTGGTTGCTACACTTTCGAGAAGACAACTCTTGCGGAGTAGTGGCGTCATTGAGCTCCAGCATATGTCTTGAACTCTTAGAGCGCCTTCATGTTAAAGTTAGTGTATTTATATTCCAAAATTGCTCATGAATGATTGTTTTTGCTTTGATAACCTAAAGTCTTTTGTTAGGTCATGGAGGAGATTGTTTTTGCTTTGATAACCTAAAGTCTTTTGTTAGGTCATGGAGGAGATTGACGTAAAGTGGATTAAAAAAAATCCACGAACCAAATCCTATATTTGGACTGCCCGCGTCCTTCAGGAGGGACATGAAGACTTCTGTGAAATGTGGTCCACTAAGGCTTGTGCACAACTTGTAGACAGCGAGGGGAACACTAGTTTTATTCCAGTTGTACCTTACTGTGACCCCGATTTGACCGTCCACGAGGACGTGGATCATTTGCTTCTAAACGCAGATTCTGGATCACAGAATGCTCGAAAGAAATTGGAGCTGCCGTGCTCTACAACCGTGGGACGTGAAATTGCAGCCAATTCAATTAATATGGATGGCGATGAAAACAATCCTGTTTGCGCACCTTTCGTTTTACTTGATCCACAAGATGTTTGAAAAAACATTCAGCGATTTGCAAAACATAAGTGATGGGCCAAACTGCAGTGCTATCGTTACCAACAACAATGAGAATGAGGTTTTGAATTTTAAATTATAAGCCTTTTTAACAAATTTTCCATCAGAAAAAACCTTATTGAAAAAGTTTCTTGTATTGTAGAAAATAATTGCGCAAGAAGTAGAACCTCCTTGAGTTTTAAATTATAAACATTTTTCAACTAAAATTGTCCCTCTGAAAAACCTTCTGAAAAAGTTTCTTGTATTGTAGAAAATAATCGCGCAAGAATCAGAACCTCCTGCAGCAAGAGAGGAACATTGGGACAGGCCGTTTTCGTCAACCCCAGGAAATGTGAAAAAGCTCAAAAGAAGCAAAGCGCTGAATCCTGATGATGTAGCACATCTTAAAGTCAAAAAAGTTGATCGTGAAGCAGCCGAGTCAATGAAAGCAGCGGCGGATAAAATTATGGAGGCAGCAATGCTTATAATAAACTGCATGAATGATCTGAGACCCGAACTTAAAGCCCTCTCAAACAGAAATTACAGAGAAATACAAATTTCAACAAACGCAGTGAAGCAACTGGTGAGTGAGATTTTCTCGTTTTTTGTTTCAATTTGTAATTGCTTTATGGGTTAGCATTGTTTTTTGCACAGTGTATTTTTGTCGGGCTCCTTCAATCTTTTTTAATTGATGTTTTTAGACCGCTGAAATATCGAAACTGGGAGTACTCTTGCCTGCAGCCAAAAGTTTCCCGATGGGAGAAACGCCCTTGCTCTTAATTCCAAAAGGTCCTGGAAAAGGCAAAGATCTGGCACAAGTTGTGGGTTCATCGCCCCAATTAATTGGACGAAATGCGTGTAAAGAGTTGTGGTCCACAGAAGAGTTAAAAAGTCATATGTTGTCGCCAAAAATGAAGCAGAAACAAGGAGCAGTGTTGCGAACAGATTTTTCGCCAACAAGAAAAGAAATTCTCAAAGGTACGAAACTAACGAATTTTTTATTATTCAATATTTTTTTAACCTAATTTTTTGATCATTGATATTTCCCCTCTTTCTTGGTTATTGAAATCTAATCAAATTTTCTGTTACAAAGTTATTGCTTTCTTGAAAATGAAATGACGAGGTTTGAAAGGAATCCGTCTGCTGACATTGCGAAGTTTTTTATTGTGTTTAGACCTCTTCCGCTTGAAGTATGAGGACAAGTGGCTGCCCATGTACGAACTGGCAAAAACTAGCCTCAATAATAGAGGAAATGAGATAAAGTCGTGCGAACGCCGGAGCAGTGAATTGCGTGAGCAGAATCCTTCGACTGTTCTCAACGTTGTTGGTCACTCAGAAAGGAGTGAGAACATTGTGCAGGACAATGTTAATGGGGACAGCGAATACGAACAGAACGACTTTCAATAGAAAAACTGGTTTGATCGAAAAAAATGATCTTTGAAGCAGACTGCTAAGCGTACTAACTCATCATAACTGTTTTATATGCTTATTTATTGGTACTACTTTATATGCTTCTTCAACGTTCAGTTTTTTTCATTGGGAAAATTCTTCATGTATTCTTAATGTTTTGCTTTTTTGTTGAGTGCAGCTCGATTTGTTCTCACAGAAGATGTGAAGATGATTAAAGTTTCGTTATTTCAATTGACTTTTTACCCATCTTTTTTTGAGTGATCTCAATTGCTCTCATTCCGTAGTGATTTTTTTACCAAATTAGAAGCGATTGAAGCTTAGGAAATCTAAAAGTCATGGTAGCCAAGTTTGGTTTTGTTGAGAACACCAGGAGGCTGTTTAATTTTTGAACGTTAGTTGGTTTGTTTTTTAAGTTGTTTTCTTAAACATTGAATCAATAAGTTCTCTTTCTTTGTTACTGCTAAAGCTTTCAACGTTTGAAAACTTTTCAGGTAAAAAAATGCTTCCTAAAAACTTTGATTCGTATACTGTAGCTCAATGCGACTTCTTTGCCGTTGAGAGTTTAGTACAGACGTCCGAACGCCCTGCTATGAGAACCATAGAACCAATGAATGCAGTCATTTTTCAAAGAAAGTTAAGTCGAGATATTAAGTGGAGGGAAACTTTTGATGCTGTGTGTGCGGCCTACAAAAACCTGTATCCAAGATTTCAAATAAAGTATGACTCTTTTGGAGGGTATAAGTTAATTTATTCTGACAACAAAGTACTCATGCCATCGACTGTGCTGAGGAGAAACCCTATCGGTTTCCTTGCACCAGTAGCTAAAAACATTGTTACCGATCTTTCCGTTATGTCGTCAGAACGTACAGGAGAAACGTTGCTTCTTTTGGGACCACTTCGTTTTCTTAACTCGGATTGCGAACCCAATTGCGAGTACGATTATTCCAGTGACTCTGGTATTGTACAGCTGCGCGTGAGACGACGGGTGAACCCAGGCGATGAATTATTCGTAAAATATGGACCCGAATTCTTTGAGGCCAACGCTTGTAGATGTAGAACATGTGATTTAAAGAGAAAAGAGGACATTGAGAACAGTTTTTTGTTTGATCTGCTGCTTCAAGATTGTTTAGAAGATGTTATCGAAAACGTGATTGAGGAGCTCGAACGAATCAGTCCAATCAGTTCTACGTTTGAGCTGCCAAAACGGAAACGACTCAGAGGTAGAGAACTTATTGAGCTGTTCAACGAAGTTGCTAGCAGTCCGCAAAGTGAGGTCGGTTCGCCGGTTTCTTATGCCTATTTTTCTAATCAAATGAGTCAGAGGACGACAAGCCAATATCTTCAGTCTAGCTCAAATTCTATTTTTGGGTCTGATTCGGATGAGGATTCATCTCATGAATTAAGTACATCGGGCTCTGAATTTGCTTCAACATCGGACTCTGAGGCTGAGAAAAATGATTCGTATAATGAAAAAACTCTAGCGGTAGTTCCAAATGGTAACGAGGAGACGTCAACTCGGGCGTCCCCGGCTCGAAAAGTCTCGCTAGGAAGTTCTCCGAGCGAACCAATTAGTTCTGACAGTTCTTTAAATCATTTTTCTGACATGTTGTTTGAGGGCAGTCAAATATCTGTTGACGACGCTACTGTACTTATCGATATGCTATGCTCTCGATTCAACTTTTCGGATGAATGCTCAACAGCTGTTCATTCGCTCATAAAAGCTTTGCTACCTCAAGACAACAAGTTTCCTTCTGCCTATTCTCACATTAAGAAAATGAAAAAAACTTTTGAAGAAGAAATGTCCTTCTTGTGTAATTCATCAAATCAATCTTTTTGTGTGCTCAATTTTCGCTATCAGTTACGAAACGTTGTTCAGCGTCATTTAGCCTCAATTTTTTCTTACACTGAGGAGCGTAGACAAAAAATATATTCTGATTTCAACGCGAAACTCTGCCCTTTTATCGAGAAAACTCAAAGACCTCTTAATATTAGTCTTCTTCTTTCTTCCGATGGAGTAAATATCAAGAAATCTACTTTCAAGAAAGAACTTTGGCCAGTTTGGGTACAGATTGCCAATTTACCACCTAAACTAAGAATGTCACGAAACAACATTGTTTTAGCAGCGCTCTATGTTGGTGATGACCATCCTCATTGGAATGAGTTAGTTCCTCTGTTAAAAAGTGAGATTATCTCAGGTGTGCCTTTAAAATGCGATGATGGTGAAACAATCCAAGTTAATTTTAAATTCATACTTCTTGTATCAGACTTAGGCGCCAAAAGCCATATGCTTAACATGTTTAAATTTAACGGATACTATGGATGCCACTACTGTACTGCTCAAGGAAAAACTATTGGAATAACCCATGCCTACTATCCATTTGATCAAATAGGAAAAATCCGCGATCCAAGTCTTAACGATGAGTTTGTGGAAATGGCAGAAAATTTTGAAGCTGGCAAGCTAGTAAATGTAGTTGGCGTCAAGGGTAGGAGCCCTTTTTCAGTTTTGATAGAAGGGTTACCACTAACAGCGCCAGTCGACTACATGCACTGCGTCCTTATAGGTGTTTTCAATGACTTACTAAAGTTATGCTTCAAAAAACTCTCTTCGGAGGAAAAAATTAAAATTAACATTACAATTGCAAGTTTACGCTGTCCACGAGAAATGATTGCATACTCGAGAAAAATCCGCCCTTTAGACGAAATTTCCCAATTTAAGGCGAATGAATTTTTCAATTGGCTGTTCTATCTCAGTCCAATTTTGTTTTTGAATCGTTTAACATCAGACCTATTATCACATTTGAACAATTTAGTCTTTGGTGTTCGGCTTATTTTTGAATCGAGCTACGTTTCAAACGTAAAAATGGCGGAGAAACTTCTCAATAACTTTTGCCAGGACATTGTTTCAATTCATGATGGAAATGAGCGCATCGAGACTATCAACGTGCACTGCTTGCGGCACCTTGCTGATCAGGTAGCTCGATTCGGCCCGCTTTACTGCTACTCAGCAATGAGTTTTGAAGCAGCCAATAGAACTCTCAGTGATGTATACAGCGGATCTCACTCAGAGTGCGAAGTTATCTGCCGTAGAGTGCTACAACGCCACAAACTTGCGGATACTGAAATTCGTGACCCAAACTTGCGCTCAATTTTTTCTAAACTATCCGGAATTTCTGATACAACTAATGAGAATTTTAGCGAAGATTTTTTGGAGACAGAAGCGCTCAGGAAAGCGCAAATGCGATACCCCAAGGCGACGTTTTACAATCGACAAGTCTTCAACAATGTATATTTCGATTCAATATCATTCAAAAGGTCTAAGCACGGAAACTGCTATGTTGCATTCAAAAAAAGTGGTTGCCAATATTTCGGACAGATTCAATTCTTTTTTGAGTTAAAAGAGTCGACGTCGGACAACAAAGTTTTGGCCTATTTGAAGTTGTTAACAGTAAAAGAAAAAATAGGCCCTATCAAAGGATATTTCTACCGTGTAAGTTGGACTCCGAATGAAGAAGCCGTTGCCATTGAATCTCTTGTCAAAGTGTTTTTCCTTGCCGACTTTTCTAGGAAGACGCCCGAAATTTTGAATGAATATTTTATTGTCAAACTGAATTCAAATTTTGAGCATTCATAACACGAACCTTTGTATGATAAGACTTGTGAAACTAAATACTTCTGAGAATTTAAATCAATCTCGTTGTTCTGTCGTTGTTCTTTTTTACTTCAGAAAACCAGTTAATGTTTTGTTTGATTCTTTATTTTTCAAGAGCAGTGTAAGGGTCTGTGTTCTTTCCCAGGAAAAATAAAAACGCATCAAGTTACTGAACTTGTTTTGCGAAATTTCTCCATAATTTGCCTATTCTTCGAGCAAGGTTCATGTTGCATCGAGTTACTGAACTCGTTCTGCAATGCTGTAAAAACTTTCTGCGTGCATTTTTCCCCAGCACAAATAAAATAGCATCAAGTTACTGAACTTGTTTTGCAAAATTTCTCCATAATTTGCCTATTCTTCCAGCAATGTTCATGTTGCATCGAGTTACTGAACTCGTTTTGCAATGCTGTAAAAACTTTCTGCGTGCATTTTTCCCCCAGGACAAATAAAAAAGCATCAAGTTACTGAACTTGTTTTGCAAATTTTCTCCATATTTTGCCTATTCTTCGAGCAAGGTTCATGTTGCATCGAGATACTGAACTCGTTCTGCAATGCTGTAAAAACTTTCTGCGTGCATTTTTCCCCCAGGACAAATAAAAAAGCATCAAGTTACTGAATTTGTTTTGCAAATTTTCTCCATATTTTGTCTATTCTTCGAGCAAGGTTCATGTTGCATCGAGTTACTGAACTCGTTCTGCAATTCTGTAAAAATTTTCTGCGTGCATTTTTCGCCGCGACAAATAATATAGCATCAAGTTACTGAACTTGTTTTGCTAAGTTTCTCCATAATTGAACTATTCTTTGAGCAAGGTTCATGTTGCATCGAGTTACTGAACTCGTTCTGCAATGCTGTAAAAATTTTCTGCGTGCATTTTTCGCCACGACAAATAATATAGCATCAAGTTACTGAACTTGTTTTGCTAAGTTTCTCCATAATTGAACTATTCTTCGAGCAAAGTTCATGTTGCATCGAGTTACTGAACTCGTTCTGCAATGCTGTAAAAATTTTCTGCGTGCATTTTTCCCCAGGACAAATAAAATAGCATCAAGTTACTGAACTTGTTTTGCAAATTTTCTCCATATTTTGCCTATTCTTCGAGCAAGGTTCATGTTGCATCCAGTTACTGAACTCGTTTTGCAATGCTGTAAAATTTTTCTGCGTGCATTTTTCGCCACGACAAATAATATAGCATCAAGTTACTGAACTTGTTTTGCTAAGTTTCTCTATAATTGAACTATTCTTCGAGCAAGGTTCATGTTGCATCGAGTTACTGAACTCGTTCTGCAATGCTGTAAAAACTTTCTGCGTGCATTTTTCCCCCAGCACAAATAAAATAGCATCAAGTTACTGAACTTGTTTTGCAAAATTTCTCCATAATTTGCCTATTCTTCCAGCAGTGTTCATGTTGCATCGAGTTACTGAACTCGTTCTGCAATGCTGTAAAAACTTTCTGAGTGCATTTTTCCCCCAGGACAAATAAAAAAGCATCAAGTTACTGAACTTGTTTTGCAAATTTTCTCCATATTTTGCCTATTCTTCGAGCAAGGTTCATGTTGCATCGAGTTACTGAACTCGTTCTGCAATGGTGTAAAAATTTTCTGCGTGCATTTTTCGCCACGACAAATAATATAGCATCAAGTTACTGAACTTGTTTTGCTAAGTTTCTCCATAATTGAACTATTCTTCGAGCAAGGTTCATGTTGCATCGAGTTACTGAACTCGTTCTGCAATGCTGTAAAAATTTTCTGCGTGCACTTTTCGCCACGACAAATAATATAGCATCAAGTTACTGAACTTGTTTTGCTAAGTTTCTCCATAATTGAACTATTCTTCGAGCAAGGTTCATGTTGCATCGAGTTACTGAACTCGTTCTGCAATGCTGTAAAAATTTTCTGCGTGCATTTTTCCCCAGGACAAATAAAATAGCATCAAGTTACTGAACTTGTTTTGCAAATTTCTCCATATTTTGCCTGTTCTTCGAGCAAGGTTCATGTTGCATCGAGTTACTGAACTCGTTCTGCAATGCTGTAAAATTTTTCTGCGTGCATTTTTTGCCACGACAAATATAGCATCAAGTTACTGAACTTGTTTTGCTAAGTTTCTCCATAATTGAACTATTCTTCGAGCAAGGTTCATGTTGCATCGAGTTACTGAACTCGTTCTGCAATGCTGTAAAAATTTTCTGCGTGCATTTTTCCCCCAGGACAATTAAAATAGCATCAAGTTACTGAACTTGTTTTGCAAATTTTCTCCATTGTTTGCCTATTCTTCGAGCAAGGTTCATGTTGCATCGAGTTACTGAACTCGTTCTGCAATGCTGTAAAAATTTTCTGCGTGCATTTTTCGCCAGGACAAATAATATAGCATCAAGTTACTGAACTTGTTTTGCAAAGTTTCTCCATAATTGGACTATTCTTCGAGCAAGGTTCATGTTACATCGAGTTACTGAACTCGTTCTGCAATGCTGTAAAAATTTTCTGCGTGCATTTTTCCCCAATACAAATGAAAACGCATCAAGTTACTGAACTTGTTTTGCTAATTTTTCCAATAATTTGCCTATTCTTCTAGCAAGGTTCATGTTGCATCGAGTTACTGAACTCGTTCTGCAATGCTGTAAAAATTTTCTGCGTGCATTTTTCCCCAGGACAAATAATATAGCATCAAGTTACTGAACTTGTTTTGCAAATTTTCTCCATAATTGGACTATTCTTCGAGCAAGGTTCATGTTGCATCGAGTTACTGAACTCGTTCTGCAATGCTGTAATAACTTTCTGCGTGCATTTTTGCCCTCAGGACAAATAAAATAGCATCAAGTTACTGAACTTGTTTTGCAAATTTTCTCCATTTTTTGCCTATTCTTCGAGCAAGGTTCATGTTGCATCGAGTTACTGAACTCGTTCTGCAATGCTGTAAAAATTTTCTGCGTGCATTTTTCGCCAGGACAAATAGTATAGCATCAAGTTACTGAACTTGTTTTGCAAATTTTCTCCATAATTGGACTATTCTTCGAGCAAGGTTCATGTTGCATCGAGTTACTGAACTCGTTCTGCAATGCTGTAAAAATTTTCTGCGTGCATTTTTCCCCAGGACAAATAATATAGCATCAAGTTACTGAACTTGTTTTGCAAATTTTCTCCATAATTGGACTATTCTTCGAGCAAGGTTCATGTTGCATCGAGTTACTGAACTCGTTCTGCAATGCTGTAAAAAGTTTCTGCGTGCATTTTTCCCCAATACAAATGAAAACGCATAAAGTTACTGAACTTGTTTTGCTAATTTTCTCCATAATTTGCCTCTTCTTCGAGCAAGGTTCATGTTGCATCGAGTTACTGAACTCGTTCTGCAATGCTGTAAAATTTTTCTGCGTGCATTTTTCCCCAGGACAAATAATATAGCATCAAGTTACTGAACTTGTTTTGCAAATTTTCTCCATAATTGGACTATTCTTCGAGCAAGGTTCATGTTGCATCGAGTTACTGAACTCGTTCTGCAATGCTGTAAAAACTTTCTGCGTGCTTTTTCCCCCAGGACAAATAAAATAGCGTCAAGTTACTGAACTTGTTTTGCAAATTTTCTCCATTTTTTGCCTATTCTTCGAGCAAGGTTCATGTTGCATCGAGTTACTGAACTCGTTCTGCAATGCTGTAAAAATTTTCTGCGTGCATTTTTCGCCACGACAAATAATATAGCATCAAGTTACTGAACTTGTTTTGCTAAGTCTCTCCATAATTGAACTATTCTTCGAGCAAGGTTCAGGTTGCATCGAGTTACTGAACTCGTTCTGCAATGCTGTAAAAATTTTCTGCGTGCATTTTTCCCCAATACAAATGAAAACGCATCAAGTTACTGAACTTGTTTTGCTAATTTTCTCCATAATTTGCCTCTTCTTCGAGCAAGGTTCATGTTGCATCGAGTTACTGAACTCGTTCTGCAATGCTGTAAAAATTTTCTGCGTGCATTTTTCCCCAGGACAAATAATATAGCATCAAGTTACTGAACTTGTTTTGCAAATTTTCTCCATAATTGGACTATTCTTCGAGCAAGGTTGATGTTGCATCGAGTTACTGAACTCGTTCTGCAATGCTGTAAAAACTTTCTGCGTGCATTTTTCCCCCAGGACAAATAAAATAGCGTCAAGTTACTGAACTTGTTTTGCAAATTTTCTCCATTTTTTGCCTATTCTTCGAGCAAGGTTCATGTTGCATCGAGTTACTGAACTCGTTCTGCAATGCTGTAAAAATTTTCTGCGTGCATTTTTCGCCACGACAAATAATATAGCATCAAGTTACTGAACTTGTTTTGCTAAGTTTCTCCATAATTGAACTATTCTTCGAGCAAGGTTCATGTTGCATCGAGTTACTGAACTCGTTCTGCAATGCTGTAAAAATTTTCTGCGTGCATTTTTCCCCAATACAAATGAAAACGCATCAAGTTACTGAACTTGTTTTGCTAATTTTCTCCATATTTTGCCTATTCTTCGAGCAAGGTTCAT
>NW_027449978.1:17500-74796 GCF_964194025.1 Convolutriloba macropyga
TCGGTATTGAGCATACCATGGGTGCCTAGAGTCTAAAACAGAAAGAATTTTTTATACAGCTTGCCTAGGAAAAAAGTTAGCTTTTCATACGGAAATTTGCGATTATTTCAAATAAATAATTTCAAAAATAGGTCTTTTTCGTCGGGTCAAGGAGTTGTCCAAAGTGAGCTAAACTGGGTATGGAGTATACCATGGGTGCCTAGAGTCTAAAACAGAAAGAATTTTTTGTACAGCTTGCCTAGGAAAAAGTTAGCTTTTCATACGGAAATTTGCGATTATTTCAAATAAATAATTTCAAAAATAGGTCTTTTTCGTCGGGTCAAGAAGTTGTCCAAAGTGGACCAAACTCGGTATTGAGCATACCATGGGTGCCTAGAGTCTAAAACAGAAAGAATTTTTGGTATAGCTTGCCTAGGAAAAAAGTTAGTTCTTCATACGGAAATTTGCTATTTTTTCGAATAAATAATTTTAAAAGGTATTTTTTGTCGGATCAAGGAGTTGTTCAAATCGAATCAAACTCGGCATGGAGTATCCCCAGTGTATGTAGAGTCTAAAACAAAAAGAATTTTTGCTATAGCTTGCCTAGGAAAAAAGTTAGTTTTTCATACGGAAATTTGCTATTATTTCGAATAAATAA
The DNA here is from genome assembly GCF_964194025.1 of Convolutriloba macropyga. Taxonomy (NCBI): domain Eukaryota; kingdom Metazoa; phylum Xenacoelomorpha; order Acoela; family Convolutidae; genus Convolutriloba; species Convolutriloba macropyga. Next base: position 18,138 of record NW_027449978.1, read on the forward strand.
TTTTTAAAATAGGTCTTTTTCGTCGGGTCAAGGAGTTGTCCAAAGTGAACTAAACTGGGTATGGAGTATACCATGGGTGCCTAGAGTCTAAAACAGAAAGAATTTTTTGTACAGCTTGCCTAGGAAAAAAGTTAGCTTTTCATACGGAAATTTGCGATTATTTCAAATAAATAATTTCAAAAATAGGTCTTTTTCGTCGGGTCAAGAAGTTGTCCAAAGTGGACCAAACTCGGTATTGAGCATACCATGGGTGCCTAGAGTCTAAAACAGAAAGAATTTTTGGTATAGCTTGCCTAGGAAAAAAGTTAGTTCTTCATACGGAAATTTGCTATTTTTTCGAATAAATAATTTTAAAAGGTATTTTTTGTCGGATCAAGGAGTTGTTCAAATCGAATCAAACTCGGCATAGAGTATCCCCAGTGTATGTAGAGTCTAAAATAAAAAGAATTTTTGCTATAGCTTGCCTAGGAAAAAAGTTAGATTTTCATACGGAAATTTGCTATTATTTCGAATAAATAATTTTAAAAATAGGTCTTTTTCGTCGGGTCAAGGAGTTGTCCAAAGTGAACTAAACTGGGTGTGGAGTATACCATGGATGTCTAGAGTCTAAAACAGAAAGAATTTTTGGTATAGCTTGCCTAGGAAAAAAGTTAGTTTTTCATACGGAAAGTTGCAATTATTTCGAATAACTTGAGATTATTGAATTTTACAAATTGGTCTATTTTGTCGGATCAAGGAGTTGTTCAAATCGAATCAAACTCGGCATGGAGTATCCGCAGTGTATGTAGAGTCTAAAACAAAAGGAGTTTTTGCTATAGCTTGCCTAGGAAAAAAGTTAGTTTTTTGTACGGAAATTTGCGATTATTTCAAATAAATAATTTTAAAAATAGGTCTTTTTCGTCGGGTCAAGGAGTTGTCCAAAGTGAACTAAACTGGGTATGGAGTATACCATGGATGCCTAGAGTCTAAAACAGAAAGAATTTTTGGTATAGCTTGCCTAGGAAAAAAGTTAGTTTTTCATATAGGCCTATAATAGGCCTTTTTCATCGGGTCAAGTCTAATTTGAAAGAAGGTGAAAGTAAGAGTTCAAAAACCTAGGTTGGGGGGGTCGATTTTTTGCTCCATCATAAAGAAAAAATGATTTATAATTAAAAAATTTCAATATTTTCACTATTTTTTGCCTTCTTTGAACTTTCCAGTTTCACTTCCACGCAACTAATTTTTTGGATCCATCACAAGTCTAATTTGAAAGAAGGTGAAAGTAAGAGTTTAAAAACCTAGGTTGGGGGGGTCGATTTTTTTCTCCATCACATAGAAAAAATCATTTGAATTTAAAAAATTTCAATATTTTCACTATTTTTTGACTTCGAACTTTCCAGTTTCACTTCCACGCAACTAATTTTTTTGAAACATCACAAGTCTAATTTGAAAGAATGTGAAAGTAAGAGTTCAAAAACCTAGGTTGGGGGGGTCGATTTTTTGCTCCATCATAAAGAAAAAATGATTTAAAATTAAAAAATTTCAATATTTTCACTTTTTTTTGCCTTCTTTGAACTTTCCAGTTTCACTTCCACGCAACTAATTTTTTGGATACATCACAAGTCTAATTTGAAAGAAGGTGAAGGTAAGAGTTTAAAAACCTAGGTTGGGGGGGTCGATTTTTTGCTCCATCACATAGAAAAAATCATTTGAATTTAAAAAATTTCAATATTTTCACTATTTTTTGCCTTCTTTGAACTTTCCAGTTTCACTTCCACGCAACTAATTTTTTGGAAACATCACAAGTCTAATTTGAAAGAAGGTGAAAGTAAGAGTTCAAAAACCTAGGTTGGGGGGTTCGATTTTTTGCTCCATCATAAAGAAAAAATGATTTAAAATTAAAAAATTTCAATATTTTCACTATTTTTTGCCTTCTTTGAACTTTCCAGTTTCACTTCCACGCAACTAATTTTTTGGATACATCACAAGTCTAATTTGAAAGAAGGTGAAAGTAAGAGTTTAAAAACCTAGGTTGGGGGGTCGATTTTTTGCTCCATCACATAGAAAAAATCATTTGAATTTAAAAAATTTCAATATTTTCACTATTTTTTGCCTTCTTTGAACTTTCCAGTTTCACTTCCACGCAACTAATTTTTTGGAAACATCACAAGTCTAATTTGAAAGAAGGTGAAAGTAAGAGTTCAAAAACCTAGGTTGGGGGGGTCGATTTTTTGCTCCATCACATAGAAAAAATCATTTGAATTTAAAAAATTTCAATATTTTCACTATTTTTTGCCTTCTTTGAACTTTCCAGTTTCACTTCCACGCAACTAATTTTTTGGAAACATCGCAAGTCTAATTTGAAAGAAGGTGAAAGTAAGAGTTCAAAAACCTAGGTTGGGGGGGGTCGATTTTTTGCTCCATCATAAAGAAAAAATGATTTAAAATTAAAAAATTTCAATATTTTCACTATTTTTTGCCTTCTTTGAACTTTCCAGTTTCACTTCCACGCAACTAATTTTTTGGATACATCACAAGTCTAATTTGAAAGAAGGTGAAAGTAAGAGTTTAAAAACCTAGGTTGGGGGGTCGATTTTTTGCTCCATCACATAGAAAAAATCATTTGAATTTAAAAAATTTCAATATTTTCACTATTTTTTGCCTTCTTTGAACTTTCCAGTTTCACTTCCACGCAACTAATTTTTTGGAAACATCACAAGTCTAATTTGAAAGAAGGTGAAAGTAAGAGTTTAAAAACCTAGGTTGGGGGGGTCGATTTTTTGCTCCATCACATAGAAAAAATCATTTGAATTTAAAAAATTTCAATATTTTCACTATTTTTTGCCTTCTTTGAACTTTCCAGTTTCACTTCCACGCAACTAATTTTTTGGAAACATCACAAGTCTAATTTGAAAGAAGGTGAAAGTAAGAGTTCAAAAACCTAGGTTGGGGGGTTCGATTTTTTGCTCCATCATAAAGAAAAAATGATTTAAAATTAAAAAATTTCAATATTTTCACTATTTTTTGCCTTCTTTGAACTTTCCAGTTTCACTTCCACGCAACTAATTTTTTGGATACATCACAAGTCTAATTTGAAAGAAGGTGAAAGTAAGAGTTTAAAAACCTAGGTTGGGGGGTCGATTTTTTGCTCCATCACATAGAAAAAATCATTTGAATTTAAAAAATTTCAATATTTTCACTATTTTTTGCCTTCTTTGAACTTTCCAGTTTCACTTCCACGCAACTAATTTTTTGGAAACATCACAAGTCTAATTTGAAAGAAGGTGAAAGTAAGAGTTCAAAAACCTAGGTTGGGGGGGTCGATTTTTTGCTCCATCACATAGAAAAAATCATTTGAATTTAAAAAATTTCAATATTTTCACTATTTTTTGCCTTCTTTGAACTTTCCAGTTTCACTTCCACGCAACTAATTTTTTGGAAACATCGCAAGTCTAATTTGAAAGAAGGTGAAAGTAAGAGTTCAAAAACCTAGGTTGGGGGGGGTCGATTTTTCGCTCCATCATAAAGAAAAAATGATTTAAAATTAAAAAATTTCAATATTTTCACTATTTTTTGCCTTCTTTGAACTTTCCAGTTTCACTTCCACGCAACTAATTTTTTGGATACATCACAAGTCTAATTTGAAAGAAGGTGAAAGTAAGAGTTTAAAAACCTAGGTTGGGGGGGTCGATTTTTTGCTCCATCATAAAGAAAAAATGATTTAAAATTAAAAAATTTCAATATTTTCACTTTTTTTGCCTTCTTTGAACTTTCCAGTTTCACTTCCACGCAACTAATTTTCTGCAAACATCACAAGTCTAATTTGAAAGAAGGTGAAAGTAAGAGTTCAAAAACCTAGGTTGGGGGGTTCGATTTTTTGCTCCATCATAAAGAAAAAATGATTTAAAATTAAAAAATTTCAATATTTTCACTATTTTTTGCCTTCTTTGAACTTTCCAGTTTCACTTCCACGCAACTAATTTTTTGGATACATCACAAGTCTAATTTGAAAGAAGGTGAAAGTAAGAGTTCAAAAACCTAGGTTGGGGGGGGTCGATTTTTTGCTCCATCACATAGAAAAAATCATTTGAATTTAAAAAATTTCAATATTTTCACTATTTTTTGCCTTCTTTGAACTTTCCAGTTTCACTTCCACGCAACTAATTTTTTGGAAACATCGCAAGTCTAATTTGAAAGAAGGTGAAAGTAAGAGTTCAAAAACCTAGGTTGGGGGGGTCGATTTTTTGCTCCATCATAAAGAAAAAATGATTTAAAATTAAAAAATTTCAATATTTTCACTATTTTTTGCCTTCTTTGAACTTTCCAGTTTCACTTCCACGCAACTAATTTTTTGGAAACATCACAAGTCTAATTTGAAAGAAGGTGAAAGTAAGAGTTCAAAAACCTAGGTTGGGGGGGTCGATTTTTTGCTCCATCACATAGAAAAAATCATTTGAATTTAAAAAATTTCAATATTTTCACTATTTTTTGCCTTCTTTGAACTTTCCAGTTTCACTTCCACGCAACTAATTTTTTGGAAACATCACAAGTCTAATTTGAAAGAAGGTGAAAGTAAGAGTTCAAAAACCTAGGTTGGGGGGTTCGATTTTTTGCTCCATCATAAAGAAAAAATGATTTAAAATTAAAAAATTTCAATATTTTCACTATTTTTTGCCTTCTTTGAACTTTCCAGTTTCACTTCCACGCAACTAATTTTTTGGATACATCACAAGTCTAATTTGAAAGAAGGTGAAAGTAAGAGTTTAAATACCTAGGTTGGGGGGTCGATTTTTTGCTCCATCACATAGAAAAAATCATTTGAATTTAAAAAATTTCAATATTTTCACTATTTTTTGCCTTCTTTGAACTTTCCAGTTTCACTTCCACGCAACTAATTTTTTGGAAACATCACAAGTCTAATTTGAAAGAAGGTGAAAGTAAGAGTTCAAAAACCTAGGTTGGGGGGGTCGATTTTTTGCTCCATCACATAGAAAAAATCATTTGAATTTAAAAAATTTCAATATTTTCACTATTTTTTGCCTTCTTTGAACTTTCCAGTTTCACTTCCACGCAACTAATTTTTTGGAAACATCGCAAGTCTAATTTGAAAGAAGGTGAAAGTAAGAGTTCAAAAACCTAGGTTGGGGGGGGTCGATTTTTTGCTCCATCATAAAGAAAAAATGATTTAAAATTAAAAAATTTCAATATTTTCACTATTTTTTGCCTTCTTTGAACTTTCCAGTTTCACTTCCACGCAACTAATTTTTTGGAAACATCGCAAGTCTAATTTGAAAGAAGGTGAAAGTAAGAGTTCAAAAACCTAGGTTGGGGGGTTCGATTTTTTGCTCCATCATAAAGAAAAAATGATTTAAAATTAAAAAATTTCAATATTTTCACTATTTTTTGCCTTCTTTGAACTTTCCAGTTTCACTTCCACGCAACTAATTTTTTGGATACATCACAAGTCTAATTTGAAAGAAGGTGAAAGTAAGAGTTTAAATACCTAGGTTGGGGGGTCGATTTTTTGCTCCATCACATAGAAAAAATCATTTGAATTTAAAAAATTTCAATATTTTCACTATTTTTTGCCTTCTTTGAACTTTCCAGTTTCACTTCCACGCAACTAATTTTTTGGAAACATCACAAGTCTAATTTGAAAGAAGGTGAAAGTAAGAGTTCAAAAACCTAGGTTGGGGGGGTCGATTTTTTGCTCCATCACATAGAAAAAATCATTTGAATTTAAAAAATTTCAATATTTTCACTATTTTTTGCCTTCTTTGAACTTTCCAGTTTCACTTCCACGCAACTAATTTTTTGGAAACATCGCAAGTCTAATTTGAAAGAAGGTGAAAGTAAGAGTTCAAAAACCTAGGTTGGGGGGGTCGATTTTTTGCTCCATCATAAAGAAAAAATGATTTAAAATTAAAAAATTTCAATATTTTCACTATTTTTTGCCTTCTTTGAACTTTCCAGTTTCACTTCCACGCAACTAATTTTTTGGATACATCACAAGTCTAATTTGAAAGAAGGTGAAAGTAAGAGTTTAAAAACCTAGGTTGGGGGGGTCGATTTTTTGCTCCATCATAAAGAAAAAATGATTTAAAATTAAAAAATTTCAATATTTTCACTTTTTTTTGCCTTCTTTGAACTTTCCAGTTTCACTTCCACGCAACTAATTTTTTGGATACATCACAAGTCTAATTTGAAAGAAGGTGAAGGTAAGAGTTTAAAAACCTAGGTTGGGGGGGGTCGATTTTTTGCTCCATCACATAGAAAAAATCATTTGAATTTAAAAAATTTCAATATTTTCACTATTTTTTGCCTTCTTTGAACTTTTCAGTTTCACTTCCACGCAACTAATTTTTTGGAAACATCACAAGTCTAATTTGAAAGAAGGTGAAAGTAAGAGTTCAAAAACCTAGGTTGGGGGGGGTCGATTTTTTGCTCCATCATAAAGAAAAAATGATTTAAAATTAAAAAATTTCAATATTTTCACTATTTTTTGCCTTCTTTGAACTTTCCAGTTTCACTTCCACGCACCTAATTTTTTGGATACATCACAAGTCTATTTTGAAAGAAGGTGAAAGTAAGAGTTTAAAAACCTAGGTTGGGGGGGTCGATTTTTTGCTCCATCACATAGAAAAAATCATTTGAATTTAAAAAATTTCAATATTTTCACTATTTTTTGCCTTCTTTGAACTTTCCAGTTTCACTTCCACGCAACTAATTTTTTGGAAACATCACAAGTCTAATTTGAAAGAAGGTGAAAGTAAGAGTTCAAAAACCTAGGTTGGGGGGGTCGATTTTTTGCTCCATCACATAGAAAAAATCATTTGAATTTAAAAAATTTCAATATTTTCACTATTTTTTGCCTTCTTTGAACTTTCCAGTTTCACTTCCACGCAACTAATTTTTTGGAAACATCGCAAGTCTAATTTGAAAGAAGGTGAAAGTAAGAGTTCAAAAACCTAGGTTGGGGGGGTCGATTTTTTGCTCCATCATAAAGAAAAAATGATTTAAAATTAAAAAATTTCAATATTTTCACTATTTTTTGCCTTCTTTGAACTTTCCAGTTTCACTTCCACGCAACTAATTTTTTGGATACATCACAAGTCTAATTTGAAAGAAGGTGAAAGTAAGAGTTTAAAAACCTAGGGGGGGGGGGTCGATTTGCTCCATCACATAGAAAAAATCATTTGAATTTAAAAAAATTTCAATATTTTCACTATTTTTTGCCTTCGAACTTTCCAGTTTCACTTCCACGCAACTAATTTTTTTGAAACATCACCAGTCTAATTTGAAAGAATGTGAAAGTAAGAGTTCAAAAACCTAGGTTGGGGGGGGTCGATTTTTTGCTCCATCATAAAGAAAAAATGATTTAAAATTAAAAAATTTCAATATTGTCACTATTTTTTGCTTTCTTTGCACTTTCCAGTTTCATTTGCACGCAACTATTTTTTTTGAAACGTCGCAAGTAAAATATGGAAGAAGGTGAAAGTAAGAGTTTAAAAACCTAGGTTGGGGGCGTCGATTTTTTGCTCCATCATATAGAAAAAATCATTTAAAATTAAAATTTTTTTATCAGAATGAGTACTTGATCATTGGCGACTCGAATCTTCGGGACGCCAAGGAGTATCTTGAGCAAGATCTGCTCTTGCAAGAATTCGGGTGAGAAAACTCTGTTGCTGCATATCTGAATATTGCTTGCTTAAACTGGCTCAAAAAAAGTGTTTTTATAGTGTAAAATACGATGGAGAAGGAGGTCGACGATGTCAACATTTAATGAGCCTTGTAACAGACGCAAGGCAATACAAAGGGGTATTTGTGATTGTCGGAGATAATGATGCAAAAACCAAATCTGTGCAATATATTTGTTTGAAATTCATGGAGTTTCGAGATGCAATTTGGCCCACGAAAGTCATTTTTGCAGGGAACATGCGAAGGAAAGACTTGCCCCCAGAAATGGTGTCTAAAAACAATATGTTCCTGAGGAACCAATTAGGAAGTCAACTTAAAAGTACTAGAATAGTCAGAAGGGAAGATTTCGATGATAACTGTAGATACCACTTCGATAAGTATGGAGAAGGGTATCGCCATATGGCAGCCCTAATCCTCTCAGTGATCCGAGAATTTGATAGTTCCTAAATAGTTTTGTACATTGTTATTTGACTCTTATTGCTTCTATCCGCTTTAATTGATGTCATTCGTTCGGTCTTTGTCTTTCCTAGAAGTTGTCATGTATTTTGTTTGTTTTCAGTATCGGCCGGCTCGCTTTCCTTTGTTTCAGGTCCTTTCGCAACCTTTCGTAACTCTGAGGGCCTCTGCTGATGAAGATGGAGATTTACGAGTCACCCTCTTCACTTATTCAGACTTCAGTGAAGCCTCTGCAGCAACTTTTCCCGACTGCAACTGAAGACTCATTGATGACAAGGTCACGTACGTGCACCGGGGAGAATACAGAGAATACAGGAGAGTTTAATGGCGAGGAGAGTTTTAAAGTGAAAGTGAACTCAAAGTGAACTGTGTTAGAGTGATCAATTCATTCACTTCAAAGTGAAACTCTTCCATTCATTCAAAGTGAACTCAAAGTGAACTGTATTCATTCACTTCAAAGCATTCATTCAATTCATTTAATTCACTTTCAATTCAATTTAATTCATATTTTTCACTTTTTCCACATTTTATTCATTTTATATTATTCTTAACTAGATATTTTCCGTTGATGCTTTTTACTAGAGCGCATGTAAACGCAGTTTTGAGTAGCAAACTGTAGTCATGAGTATAGAGTAGAGTAGAGCGCGTTTTAATTGCCACTTGAGAGAACACTTAAGTAAATAAAACGGGCGAGCAATTATAATTATGCTGCACAGATGCAAATCCGTCGCTTTCGGTTCATGCCTAGATGAAAGTCAGCCGGCTTTTGTTCATGCTCCGCTAAATTTCAGCCACCTTATAATAATGCCCCGATAAAATTTAGCCGCGCTTTTTTGCTGCTCAGATAAAATTCATATAAACAAAATCATGCCCTAATGAGTCATGTTTTAAAACAGACTATAAATTCCCAAAACTGACATGAACAGAACAAGTGCCAGGCAAAAAATCAGAATGAAAAATTTAATGTTACAGCGCTGAATTAGTCGTAGACCAAGGTACGGGCAGGGAAAACTTTGTTTTCCAGGAGTAGGTTGAACAAAGTCAATTTTTTGAAGAAAAGCAAACTTTACCGTCCGTCAAAATATGGCAAACAAACTTTGAAAAAATGACCTTAAATTCTAAACGCAATAAATCAAGTGATCTAAAAAGATTTATTCTAATTTTTTTACACCAAATAAATTGATCTGATGGCTAATGGCATTTTACTGATAACTTTATTATGCTCTTTTTGATTTGTCAACTCTGTCAAGAATAGCACTTATGACTTGCGCTTTATTGATTGCTGTTGAAAAAAGAGGTCACAAAAATGGGATTGATAGTGACTGCAATAAGCAGTACAATTAGCAGCATTGTAACGGGTCTTCAATATTTTATTGTATATCAAACAGCAATCAATTGAACCATCAATTTGAAGGAACTGAATAATATAACATTTAGTGCCCCGATGCTGGAAATAAAATAGGGTATGGAAAATCTTCTGAACTGCAAGATCCTACAGGAAAATTAATCCCAGTGAAAGATAGAGATTGGTATTAGAGAATTGTTCATTGCATAACATCCGAAGACTGTTTCTAAATTTTTTTGATAGGTTATTTCTGATTTTATTTGTTATGGTATTTCGTGGACAACATTGGCAATACAATTCTCTTTTTTTCGATTGTATTGACGATCAAAACTGTTTTCACAATCATGGACATAATTGAGGGAATAGGCATGAATTTCGTCACTTGTTTTAACGGATACGCGTAACACATCTGCTATATTATGAGCTTAAATCAATATTTCTCAAATTAAATTAGTAATTATCTGACAACAAATTCAGACATTTAATTGTGAGTAGTGATAAAGTTACTTACGAAACTGCTAAATGTCTTCTTAATAAACAATTAGCATTACGAGCAACAATTCTGAGATTAATCACCAATTGGGTTTCCTTTCATATCTGTTTAATTTTCAAGTTGTTATAATACAGTTATTAACGGTGGGTAACAGTGACCGTATGGACTAGTGTGGCAAAAGTGTGGACTAGAGTGACAAAATCTTGCTGTCCACGCTTTCCAAAAAAACAGGCATCGAGTAAAATTGCGATAGTCATATTGACAGACGAACCAACCTTAAACTATACACACTTACTGTCATAAATGTTCACTCATGCTCACAAGCCTACCCTCAAACCTAACTTGTCGTAGGAACTAAAGACAAACTCGAGCAATTTTAGCAGAGCAAAGAGACTTTGCCTTGTTGCGCTATATATATTTTTGAATAATCAGATCTTTTTCTCAAAACTTATGAGAGCAGCCCTAGTCTATTACCAACGGCTATCTTGCAAGATCTTGCAAGAATCTTTCAAGTGCCATTTAAGATTAGGCACCAACTTGCAAGCTCTTGCAAGATTCTTGCAAGAGAGCCGTCGGATTTGTAAGATTCTTGCAAGATAAGCGTCGAAGTCTTGCAAGATAAGCTTTGATCTTGTAAGAAACTTGCAAGATAAGCGTCTGATTCTTGGAAGGGTCTTGCAAGACAAGCGTTGAACACCTAATAATGATTCAAAATGATTAGAGTAATAGAAACGTCTCCCTTAATGAACAAAATGTCTAACAAAACGTTTTATATCATAAGCTGCAAGGCACTGGAAGCCTTTTTATTAGCTTGCCTACTAAACAATTCAAACTTTGCGTGGATAGAACAAATCATTTCAACGGTCACTAAAAATTTTTATGAAATGAGTATTTTTCAAATACTTTATTGAAGGCAGAAATGATATGAGTGTTTCTGTTTTGAACCGAGAGCTCCCTTCGATGGACTGAACTCATAGGAGAATATGGTCTTTAAGTTAACCGGTCCTTAACATTGCACTTTTTTCTCTAGTATTTTTCGATGTCTATCTTGCAAGAACTTGTTTGGTTCTTTGCATGATAGGTATCTGGACCGTGCATCTTGCAAGATAAGCGTCTTTGCAAGAATCTTGCAAGATCTTGCAAGATAAGCGTCATTTGCCAGTATCATTTGGAGTTCGTCTAGGGAGTATTACCGGGATCTGGCCACGAGGGTCCCTCTCAAAAGAGAATGTATAAAAAACATACGTTAATCTGGTGCCTATAGTTATGAAATAGGGTATACAGGAGATAGATTTTAGGGTATAAAGAATTAAAACCGTGTGGAAAAAAGTACAATCAACCAATACATTAATAGGTTTAGATCGTAAAAGTTAATCTTCCATTAAATTTATTGGATTTCAAAATGTTTTTCAAAACTTCGCTTTTTGTAATCTTCGTGTTCAAAGTTTACATCTGGTCATGGAAATTTCGGACGAGCGACTGAAGAAGATGATCTTATAACAAGTAAGCATGAAAAAATGAGCAAAAAATGATCATGGCTGAATATTATCTAGATTGCTCGATTAAAGCCCACTTCAACCTGGGGAAGGCTTTAGTTCACAAATTTTGGCTCTTCAGCTTCAAATTAAAATTTCTAGCTCAGTTTTTATGCCTGCGTGATGTTATATCGATTTCTACACTTTTTTGTTATAAGATAATTTGACAAGTGTCTGATTTATCTACACAGAGATGACGATAAGAAGGACAAGAAAACTGTAGATACAGACAAGCCCCAAGTGGACGTGGATCATTTGCTGGCACAATTTGCAGCTGGATGCGCAAAAGAAAAGCCAGAGAAGGCAAGGGCATTTAGTCGGGAGTACAGGACGAAGGAAGCCTTCCATATTGCGGTAGCTAGGTTAAACAAATTTCTATAGACCTAATGATACTTAAGTTTTATTCTTTTCATCAATTTTGGTAGACAAATCACGTTTCGATTTGTAATGGTGTTATAATTGGTACATAGTTTTTTCTACTTTTTCTAGATTGATGATGGTTAGCATAACAAAAAAAGTCGATACAACTAGTTGCGGAAAATTAATTTATCCTGTTTGAGGATCAAGCAAAAATCCAGATAATCATTCAAGATTTCATGTATCTGTCCTGGTAATTTGAATGGCATTGATTTCTAGTTAATCATGAAATGGTAATCATAATTTTGCAGATTTGATTAAACAACCAAAAATGCTGTGCTCTGAAATACGTTTTTAAGGGGTACGTGGCCTAAATATCAAAACGAGATCTTATATGAACGTAGGATTTCCTGGTAATCGCACGGGGATCATTCATTGGAAAGGTGAAAACCTAAAAAAGATAAATAAAATTACTTCGACTCTAATCCGGAGTCTTTCGGCTATGTTTTTAATGCGATTTTTCGTACTACAAACTTGTTGTCTGATAATTTTTTGTCCGACTTTTTCATTTCACAATTTTTTAATTTGCCCCAAACAAAATTTGGAGAAATTATTAATTGCTCTTGAATGAAGCTCATAAAAATTATTGTAAACGTGATGGTCATCTTTATGCAAATTTTTTGCTGGACCATTTTGCGCTTTTTTCTACAACATTCTTTGACTTCTCGAGCGACTTTTTCACGCTTTCGTTTTTCATTTTTGAGTGATCTCTATTGCTCTCACGCCGAAGTACAACTTGTTGCTAATATAAATTGGTTGCAGCAAAAAACTATAAGGTCATAATGGCGAAGTTGGATGTGCATGAGGTTAAGGATCAAGAGGTCAATGGATCGAATTCCGTCGGTGTCAACTTTTTGTGCACCCATACAGAAAAATTAATCTAAGCTGCGCCCACTGAATTAAATTGCCTTGCCTGTCGTTCAAGAGCAATTCTTCCGACATCTGTCGGTTTATGTTTAATAGCTGCCGTCAGCCTTTCAAACGGCTGTTATTTAGGCGCTCTCCTTTTTTTCAATTCAAGAAATTGAATTGTATTTGGGCGCTGTCGTTTTTTAAGATCTGTTCACAAATTTTCATGATTTTTGAAATCTAGTTGGAGTAGTGATTTTGGTCACGCTGAAACAGGAAGTGGAGCAAAAAAACGAGTGGTTTTGAGGCGTGAAATTATTTCGTTCTATTTTTAAAGTAGAGTGAGAAAACAGTGTTTGAACAAAAAAAATGGTTTCTCGCTAGTGGTTTTTTGTTTACTTGCGGCACTTTCACTTTGGCTTTTACTGTATTTTCATTTTTGTTGGATCGAATTTTTATCTAAATGGCTTTCCCAATCCACTCATAGTTCATTCTTGGCTTAATTTTCTGTTTGAACCAAATTCTTTCTCGCTAATGGTTTTTCCATTCACATGCGGCAATTTCACTTTGATTTTTACTGTTTTTTTTTTTCGATTTTTTGGATCGCATGTTCTTCTAAATGGTTTTCCCAATCAATTAATAGTCCATTCTACGTCTAGTTTTCTGTTAAGTCAATAAAAATTGAATTTTACGTCAACAGTTGTCCTGCTATGCTTCTTTATTTCGTAGTCGCGATTTTGTTACAACCATATGACGTCACAACCCCTTCAAATCTGCTTTTTGTTCATTCTTTCATGCAATTTCAATTGAAGTGCGTGCGTGACGTTTTTTTCGCTCCACTAAGAGTTTTTTCGTTCATTCACGTGATTAAAGGTTTGGTCACAAGTGACTTACCTCACTCTCAAAATAGACTTCCTCACTTTAAAGTTGACTTTTATTTACTTTAATTCAAAGAAATACGGTCAAATGGGCGTGTGTCAATCTAAGTGAAGGTTATTTGAGAGCAGTTAATAGAGGAAGCAAAAACTTGTACAGATTTTTAATCAAAATGTAACATATCAGCCTCCAAAGAAAAGACGATTTTCTTGGTCTGTCTTTTTTTACTGTTTTTTTTAGACTGCAGATCTACAAAGCTATTTCGGCTATTTTCAGGCAATTTGGCAGCTATGTTTTGAAAATGGTTTTCCCCGATTCACTCATAGTCCGTTCTAAATCATGCTTTTGTTTAGTCAATGAAAATTGATTGGATTGTACGTCAGGACTTGTCCTGCTATGTTTTTACAATTCAAAGAATTTGAATTGTATTGGGGCGCTGTCTTTTTTTTAAGATCTGTTCACACAATTTGATGATTTTTGAAGTCAAATTGGAGTGGTGATTTTGGTCACGCCGAAACAGGAAATGGAGCGAAAAAGCAAGTGGTTTTGCGGCATGAATTTTTTTCGCTCTAATGTTAAAGTAGAGTGCGAAAACGGTGTTTGAACAAAAATTCGGTTTCTCGGTAGTGGTTTTTTGTTCACATGCGGCAATTTCACTCTGATTTTTACTGTTTTTTCGATTTTTTGGATCGGATTTTTTTGTAAATGGTTTTCCCAATCCATTTATAGTCTGTTCTCGGTCTAGTTTTCTGTTTAGTCAAAGAAAATTCTTTGAATTGTACGTCAGGACTTGTCCTGCTATGTTTTTTAATTCGTTTTACCTTTTGATCACGTTTATCGTTTTACATAAATCACGACTTTCATGTTTGACTTCCGACATACCTTACTCATTGTTTCAACTGAATGGTTTTTAAATCCATTCACTCAATGAATTACGCAAGATAGTGAATACAGTCAAGGTCAAAAGGGCAAAATCAAAAAAGACGGGATAAACCGATAAAGTCCGGTCATTAAGTCATTGAGAGTTAGGTTATCAAAGGTCATTGGAGTGCTTGCTAGCTGACATTGGTACTAAGCTTAGTAGCTTTCAGTTTAGAAGCTGAATTAAGTCTTTTTCAATCCAGATATGCATCAAGCGCGTCAACGGCGGGTGTTTTCCGGCAATCTGCCGGCTATGTTTGTATCTGCGTTTCTTTTATGCAAGTTTTTGATGAACCTTTTTACTCGTTCGCTTTTCATTTCTATTTTCATTCTCTTTTCTTTCGCTTTCATTTTTCGAGTGAATTTTTCACGATTGGCCTCTCTATTCGTTGCTTGACTTAAAATGCGCGTATTCAGAAATTAACTGTTGCTAACACAATGCCCATTGTAAGATAAACTAAAATAAAGGGCGTGAAAGCCGAGTGGTTAATGCTTCAGCCTACTGAGTTTGCAGTAATCCATGGAGTTTTAGATTTATTATGCTGCAATTATGCTATTCGTTGCTTGACTTAAAATGCGCGTATTCAGAAATTAACTGTTGCTAAAACAATGCCCATTGTAAGATAAACTAAAATAAAGGGCGTGAAAGCCGAGTGGTTAATGCTTCAGCCTACTGAGTTTGCAGTAATCCATGGAGTTTTAGATTTATTATGCTTCTCCCAAAAGACTTTTTTGCCCCAATTACACTTTATGCGTAGTTACAAAGCTCGTTAATATGTAAACAACAGCTCGTACACAAAAGTTTTTGCGCTCATAGCAATTATATAGGCTACAGCCACCTCTAAATTCAATTGCCCCGCCTGTCGTCGTTCCAGAGAAATTTTTTTGACGCTAGTTGCTTTGTTTGTCCTCAAAAATGGAATGAACAAGCAAAATCCGGAGGACATTAAGTCGATGAGCAGCTTTTGTTGAGACCTACGCAATACCTGCCTTTAAAAATGCAATTCATCACAGCTGTTGAGGATACATAAATTCAGGGTGAACGGCGGTTCTTGGATTTTGTCCACTCTACTTAATTTTGACCCTCCACTTCATTTCACTCGTAACTTAACCCCCTCCAACCGTCAACTTAACTTCTTCAATCTGCTGCCCCATCCCGATCCTCTCCACTCCCATTTAGATTAGTCTAACCTTCCTGAGCCACTGCTAGCTGTCTTCAACGTCATCCGCACCCAAGTCATCTGAGAGGAATTCACGCTGCTGCAATTGGTTATTAATTGCTCTCAAACGAAGTTTGTAGCAATTATATTAGTCCTGTTGGTCTTTTTTTTATGCGATTTTTCGCTTGACCAATTTTTCGTCTGACGCTTTTGACTTTTCGTCCTCAAAAACGGGATAAACAGGTAGCGCCCAGCGGGCATTATGTGCTCTTAGAGCCTTTCAGGTCTGTTTCAGCTCAAACTGTCTTGGAAACTTATACTTATACTTATGGTGTGAGGGGCGGTTCTTAGAGGTTGACACCCCCCCTTTGTTGACCCCCCACCCCCACTATTGGCTCCACCCCCCCCCCCACCGCGCTTTTGCCCCCCCCCCCCACCCAGTGCTGCGCTGCCCCCATCAGCCCCCGGTGCACCCCCCCGTGGCTAGCTACTGACCAAGCCAACCGCTCGCCGGTCGTTTGAGAGCAATTCGCCCGACGTTAGTCGGTTATGTTATTTTACATCTTGATGCAATTTAACGACAAAGAAAAAACTTAAATAATTGCTCTCAAACGAAGTTTGAAGCAATTAGTCTAAACGTGTACGTCTTTTGAAGCAATAATTGTTGCGTTACCACTATTGCGTTTGTGTGGGTTTGCATTTTTTGCTCTCAAGTGGCCTTTTCACTCTTGACATCTTCATTTTTGTGTGATCTAAATTGCTCCCGTTCTGATTTTAACTTTGTTGCCAACTTAAAGGCCAATGTAAGTGGAGACGTAGAAGAGCCGGATTAGCAAGGTAGTTCAGATGTAAGATCCCATTATTGACCCGTTAATTTTATTTTTAATGTATGTATACTCAAGTTCAATGAATTTAAAAGACGTCAAAAAGAAAAATAGAAAGTTTGATTTCGGAATGATTAGTTTATGCTCCTGTTTTTACAGAGTATTGATTGCTCTTGCCGGGAAGGGCTTCTGCTGGCTCTGTTTGCATTTATTTTTATTCCTGGTGTTCTTGGATAGCCTCGTATTTGTTGATTAGTTTGTCGTTTTTCATGCGTGGTAAGATATCAATTTTTTTATTCATAAAAGAAAAAAAGTCGTTAATTGAGATTAACAATTCAAGAAGGAAGGCGTGACAGAGAGATATAAATAGAGAGTGAAGGAAGTTTAAATAACTAGAAATAGGGCGTGGTGGGGATAGAACTACTGCGCCCCGTTTGATCATGGAGTTAGAGAACTGCTCTACAACTAGCTGTGTTAGTTGTAAAAAAATGTAATTATGTTCATGGAAGTAAGCGTTAAGACGCATTAAATAAATTTAGGGAAGATAAGAAAAAGTGCAGTTGCAACAGTTAATAACTGAACTTCAAAAACAAATTTGTAGCAATTTAAAAAAATAAAGTAAAAAAAAAGAAGAATAAAAAGCAGTAAAAGTTGCCATGCTAAACTAAACCTTAAAACCACTGAGCCAAACCGCACATAGCACTAAATTATGCCGTTAGTTGAACTTAGCTGTGATAAAGATATGAGTGCAGTATCAATGTGAATAATAAAAAAGTTCTCTTGGTTTAAATTAAAGATAATCGATTAAGACTTTCCAATAGATAAAAGCTGTGTAATCTGCTTGTGTTCTTCCGCATGTTTATCACTTAAGCTCGGGAATTACTAGAGGAGTGGCTGGCTTAGCTGCAATAATGGGACAGGACACGTGGTTTGTTTGACTTTTGCCCAGAATTAACTAAGCAGGCGGCTAGCAATAAGTCGATTCGTTTCATTCCACTGCTTCATACGTTTCGTTCCAAAATCGTTAACCACTTGACCAATGTACTCTGATTATTGTTGATGACGGCAGTATTTTATCGCAATTACTTCATATGGCAATCTTCTCGAAATAAAATGTCGAAGTTAAAAGAGAATATTAGCAGGACAGATGGTCCAGTGTGCTTTGATAACTGTTTTTTGGACGTTTTCTTGTTTTCTGAATGAGTTCAAGTATTGATCCGATCTCGTTTTCTTTTGCCCGTTTCAGTTATTCATTTGCTAATGTGAGTTGAATATCCCTTACAGCAGGTATATTGGTCTCTATATTGGACATAAAATTTTCTGGCACATAACCAGCGGGGTTTTCTCATACAAAAATTTGATACCCTAATTTTGGGTTAGTTGTAGGTTATTGATAATTGAATAAGATTGATCAATAGAGAAATAGAGGTCGAATTCATAATTTATACAAAGTCAGCAAGCACTCGTCGTCATTGTTGATCTGACTGAGTCGCCACAGATGGCAGGTTCTTTTATTGCTCTTGCCACCAAATTTTTACAGTGTTCGTTAAACTTTAAAAGCGGGGTAATATTTACGCAAAGAAATTTGATGGAACTTGCCTCTGAAATTTGCGTACCATTGATGATGAGATCTACATTGGAACCTTTCTTTGACGGGTTTTTAAACAGCATAAAATCTGTTTTGCCAGGATTTATTCTTATAGTCAGTTTTAAGCACCATTTGATCAACTTGTCTGGTGAACACTGAAATTTCTTCTTAATTATTCTACATGCGCGTGGCCTGTAGTAAAGGGCAAAATCATCAACAAAATGAGAAATTTGAGCAGGTAAATCAGGAATGCCGCTGAAATAAACCAAGAAAAATATTGGTTCAATGCCGCTGCCCTGAGGTACTACAACTGGAGTTTAAAAAGTGCTGCGAGTTATAAATTTTTACGATGATACTTCTCTGAGGGAGAAAAGAGTTAACCCATTTTATCACGGGTTTATGCACACCAATTTTTTTTGGCAGTTTATTTTGAGTTCCTAGTCTCCTCCTTGGATCAAGCGCTTTTTCAACATCTAGACACATAAATCCCACCATTTTGGACCATTGATACGCTTCTGTAACGTGCTGAGTAAGTTTGGACAAGATAACAGTTGTGCATCGATTCCTTCTAAACGCACTTTGAATTTCACCGAAGACAGCATTGTTTTCACAGTGAGTTAGGACAATCTTCTTAACTGCAGTTCCCAATTTTTGCAATGGAATTAGTTTTGGTTGATTGGTCGGTAATTTTCTTTATCTTTTATGTTTTTCTTCTGCTTTGGTAACATTTTGACTTATGACTCTTTCCATGTAGTTGAAACATAAGAACTGTTAATAGAGCTAGTTTTAAGGCCACAGATATTTGCTCTGAGGCATTTAGGTATTTTTTGCAGGATGTTATAGCTGGTTTTGTCTGTCGTGGACTTTCATTATATTTGTCTAATTTTATAACACAGTAGTTTAGTTGATCCAAAATTTTTGTTTTGGAGAAGCAATTTTGTCTAATTTTCCACTTTCTCGAAGTGCTCATTCAGCTCTGACTTGTTTATCATATGGTTTTATTTGGTTTTGTTGAATCACCACGTAATTCTTTAACGGCTCTCCAAAAGCTTTTGCTCCCATTATTTTGAGCACTGACAATCAATTTTGATTGTTTATTTTTTTCCGATCGTTTCATGGACATCACTATTTCTCTTTGGAGAAAATTTATTTCCTGTTTCAAGATTTCAGTACTGTTCTCCGTTTTTTCTTTTCAGCTCTCTTCTTTTTTCCCTTTTTTGCGGATAAGATTATTAGTTCCATGACCAAAGGGAATTTTTTTGTAGGTTAGACGACTTCTGTAGCATAAGTTGAGTTATCTGTACAATTTTTTGATTAAATTGTTTGAGTTCGTCTGCTTTTGGATAGATTGGGGGATAGAGCACAGAGTTTTCATAAGTTTGTTTTAAAATCTGTTTCAAATTTCTTAAGTTAATTTTTGCCTTTAAATCAAATCTGTTCTGAATTACTATAATGGGGGTTTAAATGGTTGAGCTGTGGTCACTACCAAAGTCACTAGAAACGTAAACTGGGTCAAAAATTTTGAGGGCTGGTTGATCGGTGAATTCTAGGTCAAGCTTACTTGTAAGATCTCCCTAATGTAAATGATCTGTGTGAAAACCATTATTTAAAAGCCTAAGAGTTGCGTTTTTAATAGTTTCAAGTATTTTTTCACCGTTTTCAGTCCTAATTTGAAGTTCAGCTCTTGATGTGGAGCGTTAAAAACTGCGCAGATATAAACATTTTGCAACCTAGTATCAAAAATTTCTGACAGAATCAAATCGCAACCTGGTGAGAAGTAAACAGCTATAATCCAGAGATGACCTAAAACAGGTAATTCAAAGCACGCTTTTAGTGTTTCGAGAAGCTTTCTTGTTCATTTTCTATCAATTTTTTTTTCTCGTTTAACTTCAATTAATGTTTTTTCCTTCTTTGTTGAAATCATTGAGCCATATGACTTACTTGCTCTCGTTTCTGTGACTACAAATTAATCATCGGAGAGATTTTCTTTATGCCAGCTCTTGACTTCATTCAGGCATAAAAAGTCAATATCTTTTCCTTTCAAAAATGATAGCAGTTCTGGTATTTTATTAGATAAGCCTCGGCAGCTCCATTGCATGATTTTCATTTGGCCTTTCTGGCTGAATTGGTGGCTGGTTGTTGAATTCTGTTGCGTTGGAACATTCGTCAAATTGTTATTAGCTTTATTGATGCTGTCAAGTACTTTTTGACCTTTTATTTTATCACCGACAACTCTGGTTGAAGTAATACTGACAACATTGATTATATCACTGTAAGACATTGTGTTGAAGGTTGACATGATTTTGCTGAGTACTTCAGCAATCAGAAAAGTTATGTTTATCGATTAGACAGCTGAGTTTGGGTGTAAAGTTTCTTTTCGCCAATGCTGAGTTCTTGATATCTTGCTTTCTCTTTGTTGCTTCAACAACTGCGTTTTGATGAGAGGAACATCCTTTGTACACAGAAGCGTGTGATCCTCCAAAATTAGCACAATTGGCATTTTCTTTTTGTTCATATTTTCTGAAGCAATTTGAAAATATTTGTCATTTTTTGAATTTTATCAGCCATAGGTGTCAAGGAACATCCTCTACGTTTCAATAACAGATTACTACAGAGTTTCTGTTGGTAAAGGAATGGTTTCAAATAGTATTTCCACTTTCTAATATTTCAAGTTTTTTGATACTTTTTGTCGTTTTTTTCCTGTTTTTTCAGCCTCAAGCGCTAACTACCTCCCCTAGGGTTTGAGTATAACTCATTGTATAATTTCCAGATTGAGTGGAATGTTTTGAAGGATTTTAACATCTCGAATTTTAGTCTGTTTTCGACAATATTTGCCATTTTTTCAATTTTTTGAAATTTATGGTCATTATTCAGGTTTTTTGAGCCTCAAGGGTCAAAAAACTTCCATTAAGGTTTGGTAATAAGTTACTAGAAACATTTTGTCGGTAATGGATGAATTTTCATCTTTTTAATATCACACTTTTTAGAAATTTTCTTAAAAAAAAACTTGGTATATATAAAATTCTTTTTTGAAAATTTTTGTCCTTTAGGTTTCCTCTAGCCTCAAGAGCCACGGAACTTCTTCAAGGGTTTGATAATTTGTTACTTCATATGATATAGGCTTAATGGAAATTTTTTCAAGGTTTTAAACCGACGAATATAAGCTTTTTTCAAAAATAGTTGCAAAATTTTCATGTTTTTGTATATTTACAGGCGCCAGGGGCCCTGGGTCCTCCTCTAAGGTTTGATAATATGCTACTGCATAGTTTCCAGATTTAATGGGATGGTGATCAGTATTTTTTTACTCTAGTGTTTGTATTTTTTGTTTAAAATTTAAAAATTGAAAGTCTCAGAGATGGGTTAGTTGACAGAAATTTCGAGACAAGAAAAAGTTTTGAACTTTTTATCACTGCGAATTTGCAACTTTTCATTTTTGCCATTATCAGTTTTCTTTCTTTATAATTTATTTAATAGCAAGTCTAGAAAACTAGAAGTTGCAAAGTCGAATCCCATCATGGAAAATATTCCTCTCTCTCTTTCTCTATCGATTGGTTAGGGTCTCTTTCATTCTCTTTCTCGTTCATGTTTCATCTCTCTCTATCTCTCTCTTTGTTGATGCTGCATTTCAAATGCTGTTATGTGGCGTAATGCCATCATCTCTGATCCTCATTAACATTGAGTTTTAGTAGGAATGTTTTATCAAAAATGACTTAACAGGCACGTTTTGACAAATCATTGTTGATTGCTCTCAAAAGCAATTTGTAGCAAATACATTATTCCTGTTGGTCTCTTTTATGCAATTTTTTGCTTGGCCGATTTTTTGTCTGACCCATTTAACTTTCATATTCAGAAACGGGATAAAGAGGTAGCGCCCAGTTTGCAATAAGTGCTCTTAGAGCCTTTGAGCTCACTAGCCTTCAAGTATGCGATTCACAGAATCTGTTTTGGAGACTTATATTTATTGTGCGAAGAGCGGTTCTTTGTGATTGACCCCCCCCCCCACTGTTGCCCCCATGTTGTTGCCACCCCATCAGCCCCCAGCGCTCACTTACACCCCTTCAATTAAGCCAAAGCTAGCCTCACTAAACCGTGCCTAGCTACTAACGATGTTTCTCAGACTATGGGAAAAAATTGACCTGTTCACTATTTATCAGATGTTTAACAAGAAAAAAACATGAAATTGTTTGGAACCCAGATCTTAATATGGTTTTGAATATTAAAATAGATGCTTCTTTCAGTGTTAAATAAGGACCACGCATATTTTTGGTAAACATATTTTGATAAAGCATGATTTCCAAAGGTAAGCATGCATTGTACATGAGATCTCCAAATAATTAAACAAAAATTTACTTAATTTGCTAGTAATCATACACGGATCGTACAAAGAAATGGCGTATTAATACAAAAACATTATGCATGAGCTCTGTGTGATTAATATAAGAAGAGTCATTCAGAGCAGGTGCAAACTTTTGTCAGAGCACAGGTTCCAAAAACATCAAAAGCAAGTTCATTTGTAAGTTTCGAGAGTTTATGGGTTCGATGCACTGGCTTACATCTAGGTGGTTTCCATAGTGATGAGCGGATTCAAATCTTGCAAGAATCTTGCAAGATGATTCAAATATTGCAAGATTCTTGCAAGAATCTTGCAAGATATCAATCAAGGCCAAAAAATAAATCTGGGTACAAGTGTTTTAGGAAACATCTTTGAAGCAAGTTATAGTTTATTGAACAAGTTACGAAGCCTAATTCAATGAAAAAAAAATTAGCCAGGATTCAAAATCTTGCAAGAATCTTGCAAGATTTTGAATTCCGGAAAAATTATTTATGTGTTTTTGGTAGCTAAAACTAACTAAAAACCAAATGTCATGACTGATATCAGAATTCTTGATCAGCGAAACTGAAAACAAATGACTTTTTTCGTAAAAGCCTTTTGAATGTGAAATCTTGCAAGAATCTTGCAAGATTTTTGCAAGATTTTGAATTCAAATACAACTTTCCGACAAATAAATAGAAATAACTCGAGGCAATCATATCCGTCTTTTTAAAGTTCATTTTACCTAATAAAAAACAAAAATACTTCAATCTTTTTCTCATCTTTCTTTAAAACAGATTATTTTTAGAGATACAAACAGTTGGGACTTTTTGTTACTGATCCTGTCCGTAATTTAGCATGTTTTTGCTGTCGTAAAAAATCCGATTAATTTGAAGTCTAATTATCTTCCTAAGGAAACGTGAATTAACCTATGATGCCTTCAGTTGATAGCTATTGGTGTTAATGTCCTTGAAGTGTTTTCATTCAAAAAGAATCGGTGTGTTTTTGAAGTCTCATCTTTTGTTCTTCTTTCTTTCGATTTATAGATTAATCTTCATGTAAGAATATCAACCTTGACTTTCTGGTAAATCAAACATTAACTCAGCGAACGAAACTTTTCATTTCCTTTTCATTTTTATATCATACTTTTCATAAATTAAAGAAGGCAAAAAATTCTTGCTTGAAGAGACCACTCGACGAGGCAAAACTGCCTTCCCGGGCCGAGGAAATTGGCCAAAATTATGTAAGATCAGCGGCAACTAGCGTTGACAAGTCGGAAAATTCACCGCAATTTTCTTACATAATTTTGCGTTGAATGCGTTGAATTTGAAGACAAAAATTCAACGCATTCAACGCAAAATTATGTACGAAAATTGCGGTGAATTTTCCGACTTGTCAACGCTAGTTGCCGCTGATCTTACATATTTAGCGTTGAATTTAGCGTAGATCTTACATATTTAGCGTTGAATTTAGCGTAGATCTTACATAATTAGCGTTGAATTTAGCGTAGATCCTACATATTCTTGCGTTGACTTTAGCGTTGATCTTACAAAACATCAAAGCGTCCACTTGAACTATTAACCTCCAGTTGCGTATGGGACTCGAACTGCTGACCTCCTGTTTGCTTGTCGCCTCTTCTACCATTGTGCCACAGTACCTTGGTTTTCTTAAGAGCCGCAATTCTTATAAAGCGTAGATCTTACATATTTTGCGTTGAATTTAGCGTAGATCTTACATATTTTGCGTTGATTTTGCGTAGTATTTAACTTAGCATATTCAACGCATTTATCATGTGAGGCGTACTGGGAAAAAATTAAATTTTTTAAAAGTTTTGAAAAAATTTTGAATTCTTAAAATGGTCTGAAATGGTTTTTGCACCGTAAGGCAGCACTCAAAGGTTATTTTTTGCTGACTTCATTTTTCTCACCTTTGCAGTATAGGGTTCGAAACAGTGAAAAAAAATTGATTTTTTGAAAAAAAACTTGAAAAAGTTCTGAAATCGTAAAATGGTCTGAAATGGATTTTGCTCTATAAAAGAGCGCTAAAAAGTGATTTTTTGCTGACATCACTTTTCTCACCTGTGCAGTATAGGGGGTCAAAACAGTAAAAAAAAATTAATTTTTGGAAAAAAAACTTGAAAAATTTGAAATCGTAAAATTGTCTGCATTGGATTTTGCACTATAAAAGAGCACTAAACATGATTTTTTTCTGACCTAATGTTTGTCACCTTTGCAATATAGGGTTCGAAACAGTGAAAAAAATTGATTTTTTGAAGAAAAAAAACGAAAAAATTCTGAAATTCTGAAATCGTAAAATGGTCTGAAATGGATTTTGCACTATAAAAGAGCACTAAAGGTAATTTTTCGCTGACTTCACTTTTCTCACCTGTGCAGTATAGAGGATCGAAGCATTAAAAAAATTAATTTTTTGAAAAAAACTTGAAAAATTTGATTTGAATTGGATTTCGCACTAGAAAAGAGCACTAAGAAGTGATTTTTTTGTGACCTCATGTTTCTCACCTGTGAAGTATAGGGTTCGAAACAGTGAAAAAAATGACTTTTTGAAAAAAAACTCGAAAAACTTTTGAAATCGTAAAGTGGTCTGAAATGGAATGGAAAGATTAGCGTTGAATGCGTTGAATTTATGTAAGATCAACGCTGAATTCAACGCTAAATATGTAAGATCTACGCTAAAATTCAACGCTAAATATGTAAGATCTACGCCAAAATTCAACGCAAAATTATGTAAGATTAGCGTTGAAATTTTTGAATTTATAAAAGATCAACGCTAAATTCAACGCTAAATATGTAAGATCTACGCTAAAATTCAGCGCTAAATATGTAAGAACTACGCCAAAATTCAACGCAAAATTACGTAAGATTAGCGTTGAATGCGTTGAATTTATGTAAGATCAACGCTAAATTCAACGCTAAATATGTAAGATCTACGCTAAAATTCAGCGCTAAATATGTAAGATCTCGCCAAAATACAACGCAAAATTACGTAAGATTAGCGTTGAATGCGTTGAATTTTTGTAAGATCAACGCTAAATTCAACGCTAAATATGTAAGATCTACGCCAAAATTCAACGCAAAATTATGTAAGATTAGCGTTGAATGCGTTGAATTTATGTAAGATCAACGCTAAATTCAACGCTAAATATGTAAGATCTACGCTAAAATTCAACGCTAAATATGTAAGATCTACGCCAAAATTCAACGCAAAATTATGTAAGATTAGCGTTGAATGCGTTGAATTTATGTAAGATCAACGCTAAAATTTAACGCTAAATATGTAAGATCTACGCCAAAATTCAACGCAAAATTATGTAAGATTAGCGTTGAATGCGTTGAATTTATGTAAGATCAACGCTAAATTCAACGCTAAATATGTAAGATCTACGCTAAAATTCAGCGCTAAATATGTAAGATCTACGCCAAAATACAACGCAAAATTACGTAAGATTAGCGTTGAATGCGTTGAATTTATGTAAGATCAACGCTAAATTCAACGCTAAATATGTAAGATCTACGCCAAAATTCAACGCAAAATTATGTAAGATTAGCGTTGAATGCGTTGAATTTATGTAAGATCAACGCTAAATTCAACGCTAAATATGTAAGATCTACGCTGAAATTCAGCGCTAAATATGTAAGAACTACGCCAAAATTCAACGCAAAATTACGTAAGATTAGCGTTGAATGCGTTGAATTTATGTAAGATCAACGCTAAATTCAACGCTAAATATGTAAGATCTACGCTAAAATTCAACGCTAAATATGTAAGATCTACGCCAAAATTCAACGCAAAATTATGTAAGATTAGCGTTGAAATTGTGGAATTTATGTAAGATCAACGCTAAAATTCAACGCTAAATATGTAAGATCTACGCCAAAATTCAACGCAAAGTTATGTAAGATTAGCGTTGAATGCGTTGAATTTATGTAAGATCAACGCTAAATTCAACGCTAAATATGTAAGATCTACGCTAAAATTCAGCGCTAAATATGTAAGAACTACGCCAAAATTCAACGCAAAATTACCTAAGATTAGCGTTGAATGCGTTGAATTTGTGTAAGATCAACGCTAAATTCAACGCTAAATATGTAAGATCTACGCTAAAATTCAACGCTAAATATGTAAGATCTACGCCAAAATTCAACGCAAAATTATGTAAGATTAGCGTTGAATGCGTTGATTTTATGTAAGATCTACGCTCAGGCGTAGATCTTACATAAATTCAACGCATTCAACGCCAATCTTACATATTTTTGCGGTTTTTAGCGTTGACACCTCGGCCCGGGTTTTGGTGTTCTTACAGAACAGTGACTCTATAATTTATGTTTGACTTTGTTAGTAAATAAACTGTATATTGTTGCCTCTATGAACAGGAAACAATTTATTATTATTAACGAAAAACAGGACTTTGGGATCAGTGATTTGCTACAAGGGTACAACTTGTTGATAAAATTCTTTACAACAGAAGCGTAATTTTTGGGTTGAAGCATTTTATATGTTGCTCTTTATAGACCTGACAACGCAGATGACCCTGAAGATGAGAAGTGGTCAATGTACCCTTTCGGTAGCATATTAATGCACGCGTGTGTCCGTTGGTTGGAACAGGTGGGAGGATACACGACCATTGCTTGTATTCAGAGACCTCATAGACCACGAATAGTACTTCAGATAATTAAGAGTTTCACTGGTTATGGAGAGGGCGATGTACAGGTACGTTTCATCTGAAGTTCTCTCTTCTTTTATTCCTCGTAAAACAAAAATAATCTAAGGCCTCAAGAGTTTTTGTGTTCCCAAGGAAAAAAGATACGAAGATGGTCGTAAAGTAAGATATGTTCATCGTAATTGCTCGTTTTAGCAACGCTTAAACTACTAAATAGCCTGTTGCGATGTTTAATTGCTCTGTATTGTAGTATTTGTTGAGCCTCACAGGTAAATCTTACACTCTCAATACCAAAAATAAGACTTTGTGCAACTA
Organism: Convolutriloba macropyga; assembly: GCF_964194025.1. Taxonomy (NCBI): domain Eukaryota; kingdom Metazoa; phylum Xenacoelomorpha; order Acoela; family Convolutidae; genus Convolutriloba; species Convolutriloba macropyga. The sequence goes on from NW_027449978.1 coordinate 45,584, forward strand.
ATCCCGGGTCGAGGTTTTTGAGTAAATTTTTGTAAGAAATGCGGTGAATGCGGTAAATCTTTGTAAGAAATGCGGTGATTGCGGTGAATGCGGTGAAATTAAATATTTCACCGCATTTCACCGCATTTCTTACAAAAATTCACCGCATCGACATTTGTGGCAAATCAATGTAAGAAATGCGATGAAAGCGGTGAATGTGGTGAAAAAAAATAATTCACCACATTTCACCGCATTTCTTACAAAAATTCACCGCATATGATTTCCGAAGTTAACTCAATCTGATTTAAATTCACAATAAATTTCAAGGAAGTAATTGACAGTTGGCGCAGTGGACAAAGCAGTTGAAGGCATGCAGGAGGTCAGAGGTTCGAAACCGTGTGGGGACGGTTCTGTTTTCTAAGAATACTTAGAACGCGGTGAAAATAAATAATTCACCGCGATTCACCGCATTCACCGCAAAAAGATGTAAGAAATAAGCGGTGAATATTATTTTTTTCACCGCATTTCTTACGAAAATTCACCGCCAATCCTCGACCCGGGATAACATCTCAATTATTGTGCAAACGTTCATCAACGAGACTGATCAAATTTTTTGCCGATCTGAAAAAATTACTCGAACAATGCAAATGAACTTCAGATGAATTTGCAAATGAACTTGCAAATGAACTACTACTAACGAACCCAGTTGTCTTAGAGCAATTTGCCCAAAATAAAGTGCTTACCCGTGCACAGATTTGAAGATTTAAATCAATTATGTTAAAACTTTTTGAAATTTTTTAACTTAAAAGGTAGTCAATGAAATCGAATAAAGAATGCACTTTTAGACAATTTTATGTATTTTAATCTACTAAAATCGATTCTTTGGCTACCAATAAAATCTATTAAAATCCAATAACATCCTTTAAATTATTTCCTCCAAATCCACTAAAATACATTAAAATCCGTTTTTATCAATGATATTCAAGGTGATCTGTATTTTATAAATGGTCAAAAAGAATTGTGTTAAACACCTTCAATTGCTCTCAAACGAAGTTTGTAGCAATTATATTAGTCCTGTCGGTCTTTTTTAATGCGATTTTGCGCTTGACCTATTTTCCGTCTGACGCTTTTGACTTTTTGTCCTCAAAAACGGAATAAACAGGTAGCGCCCAGCGGAATTAAGTGCACTTAGAGCCTTTCAGCATGTTTTACCTCAAACTGTTTTGGAGACTTATCCTTATACTTATGATGTGAAGGGCGGTTCTTAGAGGTTGAAGACACCGCCACTGTTGACCTCCCCCCCACACTATTGCCCCCACCCCCAGCGCGCTGTTGCCCCCCACTCCAGTATTGCCTCATTATCCGCCCCATTCATCCCCCGGTGCACTGCCAATTTTTGACAATTTTGCCACTTTTTTCAATTTTTTGAAATTTATAGGCATTTTTCAGGTTTTTGAGCCAAAAGGGTCAGAAAACCTCCGTTGAGGTTTGATAATAAGTTAGTAGAAAAATTTTGTTGATCTCTGAATAATTTTTAATCTTTTAATATCACAAGTTTTTTTAATAAAACTTACAACTTTTTTAAGTTTTTTGAAATTATTTGTCTTTTTTTAAGTTTTTTAGCCTCAAGAGCAATGGAACTTTCTCTAGGGTTTGATAATATATTAGTGCATAATTTATAGATGTAATGCAAGGCTCACCAAGATTTTAATATCACGAAAATAACCAATTTTTCAAAATTTTTGCAGTTTTATTTTGTTTTGAAATTTTTCAGGCACCAGAGGCCGTTGGACCTCCTTCAAGGTTTGTTAATAAGCTGCTGATTAGTTTCTAGAGCTAATGGGGCAATGATCAACATTTTTTATGACATCAGTTTTAGTAAGTTTTTGTTATTTTCCAAGTGTATGGATCTTCATGAGCCTGTGAGACTATTTCAGGGCTTGAATCAGGGATGCCGGATAGTCTCGTGAGACAATGAAATGGTTCTTAAGATATTAATATCTTGAACTGTAGCAAGATGTTGTTCAAACTTGTCAACATTTTTCTGAGTCTATCGACCATTTCTGGCCAACGCAATTTTTCAAGTCTCGATATTTGGTTACTTGACAGAACTTTCTAGACAAAAAATGGTTTTGAACTTTTTTAATGCGAAGTTGAATTTTTTGTTTTTGCGTTTTTCAGTTTTTTTTTGTGATTTAATTACAAAGCTAGAACACCAGAAGTTGCAGAGTCGAATATCATCATGGAAAAAACTCCTTTCTCTCTTTCTCTCTCTGTCGGTTAGGGTACTTTCATTCTCTTTCTCGTTCAAGTGTTGTCACTCTCACTCGTGCTCTTTTTTGTTGCTGCCACTCTTCAGCTGCTGTTATGTGGCGTACTCTTTGATTATCTTTAACAATGAGTTTTAGTAGATATATTTTTTTATCATAAATGACTTCACCGGCACTTTTTAGGAAATCAGTGTTAATTGTTCTCAAAAGTAAATTGTAGCAAATATATGAATCTTCTTCTCTTTTACGCAATTTTTTGCTTGGCCAATTCTTCGTCTGACCTATTTGTATTTCGTCTTTCGTCTTCAGAAACTGGATAAAGAGGTAGCGCCCAGTTTGCAATAAGTGCTCTTAGAGCCATTGAGCTCACTGTTCACCCAAACCCGGAGGTCACTAAACCGTGGCAAGCTGCTGACGAAGCCAACTGCTCGCGGGTGGTTTGAGAGCAATTCGCCCGACGTTAGTCGGTAATGTTTTGTTAGTAGCCGCCCACAACTTCTCAGCCGGCTAGTATAGCGCTCCTTTTTTTACAATTCAAAGAATTTGAAAAGTATTGGGGCGCTGTCTTTTCTTTTAAGATCTGTTCACACATTTTCATGATTTTTGAAGTCAAATTAATTTTGGCATGCAGTAACAGAAAGTGGAGCGGAAAAGCGAGTGGTTTTGCGGCGCGAAATTTTTTTGCTCTAATTTTAAAATATAGTGATCAAACGGTGTTTGGACAAAACTTCCTTTTCTCGCTTGCGGTTTTTTGTTCACATTTGGCAATTTCACTTTGATTTTTACTGTTTTTTTTGATGTTTTGATTTAGATTTTTTTCTAATTGGTTTTCCCAATCCATTCATAGGCCATTTTAGGTCTAGTTTTCTGTTAAGTCAATAAAATTTCTTTGAATTGTAGGTCAGGACTTGTCCTGCTATGTTTTTTTACTTCGTCGCACAAAACAAAAAAAGTTTCGCTTTACCTCATTTTGCGGCTTTTTCAAAATTTTGCTTGAAGTCTTTTTGACTTCTCTAGCCTAGTTTCCCTCTTCTCTCATTCTGCTTAAAATGATTTTGAGCATCAGTTGCTCAGCAAAACAATTCAAAATGAACAGAGTCATTATAAAAAAATGAAGTCAGAAAAAGAAACGAGATAAACCCATAAAGCCCAATTTTAGATGCCCGCTATTTGAACATCGTTCCCATAAGTCTTAGTTGCCATCTCTTTTGCCTATTGGTATTGATATTGAGTTTATTTTGCAATATCTTCTATTTTGTCAACCCAAACCATGCTTATTGGAATCAACCGCGGCTTTCTTCCAGCAATCTGCCGGGTATGTTTCAAATTATAAATAAAATGTGAAATTACATTAAGTTACATCAAATTGAAAATTTGCAGTTAATGATGCTTCTTCAGATATCCTCAGTTATCTTGAGCGATAATTACACTAATTATTAATAGCCATCCTGGTCTTCTCAGCCAGCTATTATAGCGCTCCTATTTTTTTTTACTTCGTCGAATAAAAAAATGTTTCGCTTTACCTCATTTTGCCGCTTTTTCAACATTTTGCGTGAAATCATTTAGACTTCTCTAGGCTAGTTTCTCTCTTCTCTCTTTCTGCTAATAGTGATTTTGAACATCAGTTGCTCAGCAAAGCAATTCAAATTGAACAGAGTCAGTATAAAAAATTGAAGTCAGAACTTGAAACCGGATAAACCCATAAAGCCCAATTTTAGATGCCCGCTATTTGAACGTCGTTCCTATAAGTCTTAGTTACCATCTCTAATGCTTATTGGTATTGATAGTAGCCCCTGTAGCCTCTCTCTAAGAAACAGAAGTACGTTATATTCAACTACGAATTGCCATCAAAATAAATCGGACTTACAAAATGTTTTTGTACAAAAATCATTTTTTTTCAATATCTTCTATTCTTTCAATCCCAATGATACTTATTGGAATCAACGGCGGCTATTTTCCAGCCATCTGCCTGGTCTGTTTGAACCTCCGATCTCTGGACTGGAAATAAAATGCATCATTAGGATTCCAACTTAAAGAACTAGCCGTTGAGAAAATTTGGCAACAATCATTTTTTAAACAAAAATTTCAATGTTTTTTTTTAATTTTTGTTAGAATAATATTAAGAAATGCTTCTATTTAACTGTATTTGATGATGAAAGGTAAGTTGATTCAAAAAGTGTCCGCACAGCTATAACACTGAGGAAATGTGAAAAATTCTTTATTAATAGCCGCAGAGCAACAGCTGGGCTATTATTGGCCTTCTCTTGATTTTTTTTATTTCGTCGTCGCGACTTTTTTTCTGACCATATGACGTTGCAACCGCTTCAAATATGCTTTTTGTTCATTCGTTCATGCAATTTCAAAAGAAGTGCGTTTGTGACGTCATTTTTCGCTCTTAGTGGAGCGAGGTTTTTGTTCATTCGCGTGATTAAATTTTTGGTCACACTTGATTTACCTCACTCTCAAAAATGACTTTCTCACTTTGAAATCGACTTTTTTAAAAGCCGCCCTCATTTTCTCAGCCAGCTCTTATAGCGCTCCTTTTTTTACTACGTCGAACAAAAAATATTTAGCTTTACCTCATTTTGTCGCTTTTTCAAAATTTTGCGTGAAATTTTTTGTGTTCTCTAGGCTAGTTTCACTCTTTGGTCTTTCTGCTCGAAGTCATTTTAAACAACAGCTGCTCTGCCAAGCAGTTCAAAATGAAGAGAGTCAGTATAAAAAATTCCATGACAGAAATAGAAACGGGATAAACCCATAAAGCCCATTTTTAGATGCCATGTACTTGAACTTTGTTATCATAAGTTTTATTTACTATCTATAATGCTTAATGGTATTCAAACTCGACCCTGTAGACTCTAGATCAGCAAAGCAAATCAAAATGAAGAGAGTCAGTATAAAAAATCAAAGTCAGAAATAGAAACGGAATAAACCCATAAAGCCCATTTTTAAATGGCCGATACTTGAACTTTGTTATCATATGTTTTTTTAATTGCTATCTTTAATGCTTCTTGGTATTGATACTAGACCCTGTAGACTCTCAGTGAGAGACTAGAGTATGTTCAATTACGAAATAACATCAAAATAAATTGCACTTAAAAATGTTTTTTCACAAAAATCAATTTTTGTTGATTTTTTTTCTTTCAATCACAATTGAGTTATGGGAATCAACGGCGGCTGTTTTCAGGCAATCTGCTTGGTATGTTTTAAACTTAATTCAAAGAGATCAGGTCAAATGGGTGTGTGTCATTCTAAATGAAGGTTATTTGAGAGCAGCTAAAAGAGGCAGCAAAAAATTATACAGATTTTTAATCAAAATATAACATATCAGCCTTCAATGAAAAGACGATTTTTTGGTCTGTCTTTTTTTTGTTTTTTTTTTAAAACGCAGATCGACTAAGCTACTCTGGTTATATTCTGGCAATCTGCTAGCTATGTTGTTGAAAATTCTTTCAAAATTATCAATTTAATACCTACTTCAGAACACTGAATTCGCGAAAACAAGCTTGTTGCTCAGAACCAATTTTCAACATAGCAACGCTTAGATTAGAAAAAAAACAAATATTTACAGGTGCAAAAAATTTTAGTTCATCGAATAGTTGGATATAGGATAGAAGATCGTACTTTGAAAAAATAAAAATGTTTCAAAGTAAGAAAGGTTTTCATCATTAAACTTTTCAGTTCGGAGAAACTGAGATAAAAAATGGAAAAAGCAAAATCTGATAAATTTTTCGGGGAGAAATTAAAAATCTATCTAATTTCTGGATTCCAGAAATTATTCTCAACTTACTATGAGGAAATTATTCATCTTGGACCAACGAACAAAAGTTATATAGAACAATAATGAGAATAATACTTGCGATGTTAAACGAAAAGTGAGAATGAATCGCAGAAAAAATTGAAAAAGAAAAGAAAATAAAAAGTTCTCATTATCTAAAAATTTTGCGAAGTTCAAACAATGGTTCCTCGAAGCCCATAAAATTCCATGCCCGATTGTTCAGTGACTTTCCCATACTACATACCGCATACTAACTGACAGCAAATAACAATAGAGCTAAATAAACGAAATTTTGTTCCAAAACCACAAAGATTAGTCATTTTTTCAGAACTATCGGTCATTCGCTCGTTACATCTGTCGTACTCTAATTTTTATGTATATGCTTTTGCTATGCGAGAGCGTTTTGCTTGCTGATTGGACTTAGCGGAGCGAAATCGCATGAAATGGAAAATCAAAAGTATAACTTAAGTTTTTATAAACAAAACGTTATCAACTTATCAGACATGTTTGATCACGAGGCTTGAGACATAGGATGAATGAATAGAAGATAACTTGAAACAAGAAACGTGAACAAAGCAAAACTGGGATTAGCAAGAAACAAAGGGCAAAATAAAATGAACTAAAAAAGACATCGTTATAAATTTTACTGCACTAAATGAATTTAAAGGTACATACATAACACAGGCATGACATACCCCTTGATGTGAAAAAGGTGTACGAATAAGATAGTTTTTTGTGTATAATAGTTTTAACCAATTTTACAAATTAATACTTGGTCCCCGGTTAAAGAGATAATAACAATATATGTACTGGCTATCATAACTAATAATAAAATACGATATGAGAAACTATGAGTTCATGAGTTCCAATGCAATTGTTAAATCTAAGATCAATCATAGCTCTCGAAGTTAAGTCTAAATTCAATCACTGATTCTCAACTTCGAATTTAGTCATATATCTGACATACTCCTTGAGTGTCGGGTTCTTTGATCTACAATAGGGCGAATTCGCGGCTCCGTTGGCGACATATCTCTAATTACTGGAGAAGTTTTATCTTTCTCTGGAAGCTGATCGGCAGCGGTCTGTACCATTTGGAACGCAGAGATGTCTGTGGGCCGATAACTTCCAATATCAACTGCCCCGCGCGGTCTCTTAGGGGGTGCTGTTATTGCAGAGTCAAATGAAGAATTTTCAAAGCCCTAGAACAAAGGACTATGACTATTCCTATCGGAGGATATTCGGTGTTTTAGTGTTGGCCGCAGGTGTTGTAGTGTTGTAGTGCTGTAAGGCGGATGTTGATGCCGAGGATTGTGGTATAATCAATTCGCTCTACGAGTCGGCTTTTTTGTTGTTTAGTTGATTTCGCAGTGCAATAAAAATGGGGTAATTTTGGGTTCCGTTCTCTAATCGCGCGTGCAATATTTGAAAAGAGAAGATGAAACTCCGCTACCGGGCTCGGGCGCTCCTGTTCGATGTTTCATCTTTTTGTCGCCCTTGTGATCTTCCTTGTGATTTTTTCAATGTAGCTCTGAATGGGTTACTGTATGAGTTTTTCACTATTTCAAGTCCCGCCTTGATCAGCATATACATTTGACGGGTTTGCCAGTCCTGTAGGGTTTCAAACTTGGCAATATCGCTATTTCTGACCGTCACAACGGCTTTGATCGGCTTTGATCCCTCAAGGTTTTTCTTGGATCGCCGTTTTCCGTAGATCTGGCCAGCCAATTTCACTTGGACCGCTCTGTCGGTTAGTGGGATTAGCCTGCGCGGTCCAGATCAAAGAAAACTTGACTCCCCATCTGTTCGTTGCCTCTCTTTCATTGGAATCTTTCGTTGCCCGAGTCATCCCTTTTTCCAATTCAATGTCACTTCTGTACCCGTTGATCCATTTGTTGTCTGGGAGAACGTCTTCAGGGAAAACTGTGTCTTAAAAACAGTTTATAATGCTCTCGTAGGAAAGATTAGATAGTTTAGATTTTGTAGAGATTAGGCTGAGCGATAAAATAATCTTTCTAGCAAAATGTGCTTCAAAGCGCGAAATCTTTGTTGTTTTCCGTTTACATATTTGCAATTGATGAACAACTATCTTTTTTGCATGATTTATGTTGAACGAATTATTTGCCGGTTTGATACAATTAAATCTATTCCTAATCGAATTCGTGTTTCTACCAACCCAAATTCTCGATGATCATTAACAGGATCTTCAATAATTTCAATGTTATTTCTATTGAAAAGGGTCTTTACTTGATGTCCTACAGAGCATTTTCTTTGATCCAAACGGATAGAGCGAGATATTCCGTGATTTTCAATACACATGACCAAATTTTTTAATACTATAGGACCATTGGCTGTTTCATAAATACATGCGGCAGGAAATCTGGAGAATCGATCTATTGCAGCTACGAAATATATTTCATTCCCTTTTTCATCAAAAATTGATCCTCCAAAATCAATTTGTATGTCCTGATTCGGTTCAAAACAAGGTAAATGAGGCTGAATTTGCTTAGCAAGAATTCCAGATTTAAGGTACTTACCCATTGCTGTGCAAGGTTTACATTCTGTGGATTTTACTACGAGCGCGTGGTACTCGTATGATCATCAACAGTGCGTGGCCATTAATATCGTTCACACGAACTGGGATGGCTCGCGTTAATGTCTTTAATGGGTTCCTCGCGGAGGACATTAGGGATTCCTATTTTTCGTCTATACAGACGCAGCCACAACGGACGTGCAAATCCAACCAGTATGAATGGATATATGGATTTATTGTTTTGAGTTGCTTTTCATTATGGTTTGAAATGCAATCGCGTACCTCTTAAAGGACCGCCTCTCTGCTAGTTAAGGAGGCTATGAGAGATTTACTGAACATTTTTCCACGATGTTGTCAAATTTTGGTACTTGAGGGCTAGGGGTCAGAGGAGTGCTAACACCCGATGGTGTTGCAGGGGAAATTGGGACAGTTGGTTCTTTAGGGGGGTTTCCTGTGCGAGAAGAAGTGGGGGGTCGAGGGTGGATTCGCTGGGCGGAAGGAGTCATTAAATTGGACTCGGGTGATTTGCTTCTTAGAAGGCCTTGTGGTTTTCTTTTTTTATGGAGTTAATATCAGATATTTCGGGTGATTTAGAGTGAAATTGAGACTTAATTGTTTGCGGCTGAATTCTAGAGTAGTTCTAAGTGTAGCGTTAATTGGTTTTTGCGACGCGGGGTATGCATATTTAGAATTCTTTAGGTTATAAATTGTATTTGTGAACTGATTTTGCGGTACGGCAGATAGATAAAATTCACGTGTATAGAGCGAGTGGCAAATGTGCGAATTGTATTTATTGACTTAAGGGCAGGTTCACTCTTAGGTGTGATTTGCGGTAGGGGATCATGTAATTTTAATAAAATAGGTAATTGAAGTGCAGATTGACTGGTAATTTAATTTTGGGGAATTAGCAGATGCGGAAATAAGCTGAAGTATAGCAATTAAAATTCCACATTATAAGCGGAGACATTTTAATTAGGTTGGCGTGAGATGTAGTCCAGTAATCCTATTTTCGCCCCTGGCATATGCTCAATATTGAATTGAGAAGGCAAAATTCTTTCTACCCAACGAGTTAAACGACTATTATATGATTTGCTAAAACAATTCTCTTTCCATATTAAAAGGAGTGGTGCTCTATGATTGTGAATGACAGTGAGAAGTTTTCCGTATAAGTAGTTTTTGAAATATTCAATGGAAGAAACTACACCCTTAAGTTCAAATTCATTAACAATTAATCTTTTTTTCCCAAGAATTTAAAAATCTACTTGTAAAAGCAATCGGTATCCGCCCATTTACCGTTAATTGTTCTAGAGCTGCCCCAGGACCGGAACTAGATGCGTCACACTTGACTTGTGTTTCAAGTTGCGGGTTTTAGAGACACTTATCTATGGTATTCAAGATGCGGTTCTTTATTTCATAAAAACAGTTTTCATTTACTTCGGTTCAGATGAATTTAAATGTTTTTTCAACAAAAGTAGTAATGGATAACTAATTTGTGCAAAATTGGAATAAACATACTGATGTAATGTATCGAACCAAGGAAAGATCGAAGCTTCTTTAATTTCTTTGTTGCTTATAGGGTCGAAATAGTTTCAATGGCTTTCAATGGTTGAAATATCTGATTGTGAATTATGATAGTCAAGCCGATCAATTTGTAACTTTTAAGAGGGGCATTTTAGAAGGTTAATCCTGAAGTTTTCCTCATCCAATAGTTGAAGACAGTATACAGCTTATTATTTTTGTTTTTGACCTTGCTCTTATCCTTTGATAACAACTAAAAGGTCATCAGAGACACAGTAAGTGTTTTTCAAACCGATTAAAGTGTAGTCCATAGCTTTCTGAAATTCCGCTGGCATATCTGTTAAACCGTACAGTCCAGTTTGATATCTGTATGTGCATGTCATGCCGCCAACTAGAAAATTAAAAATACAATGATTAACGGTTTTTAGGTCTAAATTTAATTGATTGTATGCGTATTCCAAATTAAAAATAGAGTAGTGTTTTGCGACGCGAGATCACTAATTTAATGAGATATGAATTTGATGAGCGTATCAATTTTGCGCATCTGATTTTTGATTTTGTGGATTGCTTTATTTAATATTTTTGAATCAAGTGCAAGTTTCATTGACTGATCGTTTCTATCAGTGACTACCACTGGGGAGATAAAAAATTTATCAGGCCATTTTGTGAGTTTTTTTATGGGTTTCTCTTCCAGCAATTTTTTGAGTTTGTCATTAACTTTATCTTGTCAATTAATGAGTATGCGTCTCTCTTTTTTATTTCTAGGTTGGAAAATTTTGTGAAATTTAGATTTTGCAACATAATTTTCTGAACGTCTAATGCGGGATATTAGATTAGGAAATTTTGACGCTGCTTGTTCTTTGAATTCAGAGTTTGGTAAAATTGAATTGACTTGATTACCTGTATACGCGGATGACTGAGTTACTCCTAGTCTTAACTGGTCGAGCAGATCATTACCGATTAATGATTTCAGATTACCGTATTACAGAATTCAGTACTAACCGTAAATGTAGCGGATCCCGTATTCCAACCGTTGCTCAATACGGGAATTTGTATTTTGCCTTCGATTCTAACTGGCTCTTTGAAGAAAGTTTTGAGTTGCGGTTTTGCATTTTTGCGGACCCAGATCGCATGTGAACTACGATTGAATACCCGCGATGCGAGTGATCGATTAAGAATGCTGCATGCACTCCCGGAGTCGACGAAAAGTGTAGTCGAAATGCTACCGATTTTGATCGGATTGTTAAAGGGTTCTGTTTTTGCAAGATCATTTTGATTTATTGCTACCATATTATCCTCTCCTCTAATATAGTCAGATTCATAGTTTTGATGACTGTAGGAAGTTTACCGAATCTTCAGGTTGTGGACCTCCATCCATTGTGTTCACTGATCTATTCTTTGGGTTTTGCAGCTTTTGATTCTTTTTCAATGGCAAACTTTTTCAATGGAGTTGTCGCTTGTTTTGCCTTTTGCTGTGCATTTACCTCGATGATTTGGAAGTCAGTTTCCGCCGACGTTTGAACAAAAGAGAGGTGGGCCTATTTGTGGAAAATGTTGGAGAGCCACCTATTTGATGATCGATAGCTAGGGGTTTGCCGAATCTCGTTTACGCTAGCCTGGATGAGAGTCATATTGTGTTCTTGAATCAAATGTTGATTTCGCATTTCACGTTTCATGTTTTTTGCCAAATCCAATGCTTGTCTCGGCTCCACTGTCTGTTTAAGAAGTTCCTCTGGAATTTCTGGATCAATTAAGTTTGTTGTGAACACGTCACGTATCAGGGTTTCTTCCTTGTTCTCAAAATCACCAAATTTGAGTTTCTCGTAGAATTGTTCAACAGTTTCGTCTCAAAGTTGCTTCGTAATAGAAGAGACGTGACAATCGAAAGTAATATTTTGTGGTCCTATAAACACACCTTCTACTATTTTCCAGAATTCAGCTGTGGAAAGCGCGTCAATCATTATGTGTGGAATTTTGCTACTCAGAATTCTTCGTCCTTCCACACCAATGCTCAATTAGAGTAGAGAAACTGTTTTTTGGTCCGTGAGTGGTCAAGGTTTGTCCTCACACATGACTCCGACTACGATCAACCTTTAGCATATTCTGCAGCATTTATTCTGCTAGTTCAGTTTTTCTTGTGCATTACGAGCGTTTCGTTCTCTCTCAGTTTGTGCAGAAGACCGACAGTTGTCTCCTCGTAGATTGGTTCCCAAAGGAGGTGGACCATCTCGGTTTTCCGGCCAAGAAGAGTATCGAGTGTGATGTTTTCCTTTGCAAGTAATGCTAGTTTGTACTGGACTCTCCACTTCTCCCTTCTTAGAGGTGGGTCGGGTGTTGGTTTGTCCCAGAATAATTCCGAGTGGTGTACGTTTGTTTGCTGACTTTGCCATGTCGTACATTACTTGTTTTGTATACGCGTTTGCTGTGCAAGAGCGTATTACTTGCGGATTGGATTTCGCGGAGCGAATTTGCAACTTCAATTTATTAATGAACTTGCGACGCGAGATCAAGAAAAAAGCGAAGCAACTGGATTTGAAATGGAAATTCAAAAGTATATCTTAAGTTTTTATAAACGAAACGTTATCAAGTGATCAGACATGTCTGATCACGAGGCGGGAAACATAAGATGACTGAACAAAAGATAACTTTGAACAGGAAACGTGAAATAAGTAAAATTGGGATTATCAAGAAATGTAGGGCAACTTAAAATGAAATAATTAAGACATCGTATTAAATTTTAGTGTACTAAATATTTTATAAGGCAGATGCATAACACATGTATCACAACCTCCTAGCACTAAAAGTTCACTTTCAAGTAGGCAATTGATTAAAGTTTTTCCATAACAACCATTCAAAAGACATGTGAAATAGTAAGGAACTATCAAACTTAGACAGAGCAAGCGACAATTTGACTTTGTTTAATGAGTTTCAATTGACAAAAACAATCTATACTGATACCAATCAAACTAAACGATAACCAAAGCTACCGCAAAGATTAACTGGACTCAAACAAAGAACTTGTAAATTTTAGAAACTTGAAGAATTAAGCAAAAAGGGCTGCTATCTAAAATAGATTATGCAAAAATGGCTTTGACGCGTAAAAGTCATGTTTTGTAAAAGGTCGAGCTATTCTCCAATACGATTTAATGTCAATTTATTGACCCCTCAAAGACCTGTTACAGATCCGCTCTTTGGATGACATTCCTGACTTGGAGACATCTGATGTGATGCATGGTAAGAGCTTTGTTTCTGTCTAACTGCTTCTCTTTTTAATAGCCGCTCAGCTTCTCAGTCGGCTATCTTAGAGGTGGGTCCCAAAACAAGAGTGAGAAAACGGTGTTTGAACAAAAATCCGCCTTTTCGCTAGTTGTTTTTTGTTCACATGCGACAATTTCACTTTGATTTTTACTGTTTTTTCGATGTTTTGATTTAGATTTTTTTTCTAATTAGTTTTCCCAATCCATTCATGGTCCATTTTAGGTCAATGAAAATTGCTTGAATTGTACGTCAGGACTTGTCCTGCTATGTTTTTTCATTTCTTCGTGCATTTTGACATTAATTTTCAGTTTTTAAAAATTTTTTAATTGCTCTTGAATGAAGTTCATAGCAATTAATGTAAACGTGTTGGTATTTTTTAAGGCAAATTTTTTGCTTGAACATTTTGCGCTCTTCTTGTAAAACATTTTCCTCAAGTGACCTCTTCAAGCTTTCGTTTTTCATTTTTGAGTGATCTCTGCTCTCACTCCGAATTAAAGCTGTTTCTAATATAAAATAGGTTGTAGCAAATCAAAGACAAGGGCTTGGTAGGAGATTGGGCAGTGATTCTGGTTATCGATCGGGAGGTCAGTGGTTCGAATCCCGATCGGTTCAAATGTTTTACCAACCGCCTGTCGTTCGAGAGCAATACTTCCGACAACAGTCGGTTTGTTTTGATTTGACTTTTTTAAACTCGTTTTTTTCAATAGCCGCCCTCATCTTCTCAGCCGGCTATTATAGCGCTCCTTTTTTTTACTTCGTTGAACAAAAAAATGTTTCGCTTTACCTCATTTTGTCGCTTTTTCAACAATTTGCTTGAAATCTTTTTGACTTCTCTAGGATAGTTTCTCTCTTCTCTCATTCTGCTTGAACATCAGTTGCTCAGCAAAGCAATTCAAAATGAACAGAGTCAGTATAAAAATTGAAGTCAGAAATAGAAACGGGATAAACCCATAAAGTCCAATTTCAGATGCCCGCTATTTGAACGTCGTTCCTATAAGAATTAGTTACCTCTCATTAATGACTATTAATGAGAGGTATTGATAGTAGCCTATTGGTATTGATGCTTAATGCTTATTGGTCTATTAATGCTTATTGGTATTGATAGTAGCCCCTGTAGCCTCTCTCTAAGAAACAGAAGTAAACTCAACTACGAAATGCCCTCAAAATAAATCGGGATTAAAAAATGTTTTTGTACAAAAATCTTTTTTTTTCAAAATCTATTCTTTCAATCCCAATCACGCTTATTGGAATCAACGGTGGCTATTTTCCGGCAATCTGCCGGGTATGTTTTTCAATTCACTCATAGTCCGTTCTAGGTCTAGTCTTTTGTTTAGTCAATGACAACTCTTTGAATTGTTCGTCAGGACTTGTTCTGCTATGTTTTTTATTTCGTTGTTAAGTTTTTTTACGACCATATAGCGTCACAACCACCTGAAATTATTATTATTATTATGGTTCCTGCGTAATCGCAGCGGAACAGCATTAGGCCTACAGTAGCCTGTTCTGAGCTACTCTATTATTCCCCACATTTCAGACTGATCTTTTTATGAGCAAATCTGCTTTTTTTTCATTCGTTCATGCAATTTCAGCTGCATTGCGTGCATGACGTCATTTTTCAATCTTATTGAAGCAATTTTTTTGTTCATTTGCGATCCAGAAGACAAAAAGGTGAAAAATGTATTAACTTTTTTGTTTTTTTTAAGGACATTAATAGATACGATAGTATGAAAATGTTTTTTCTGCATTCAATTTTTCTCTTCAACGAAAAACATGTTAAGTACCCACTGAAATTCCGTTTAAGGAAATCTGTAGATAGCAAATTAATGTCATTTTTTAAATAGCTGAACATCCTGCGTTTTTACAATTCAAAGAATTTGAATTGTATTGGGGCGCTGTCTATTTTTTTAAGATCTGTTCACACATTTTCATGATTTTTGAAGTCAAATTGGAGTAGTGACTTTAGTCACGCCGAAAGAAGAAGTGGAGTGAAAAAGCGAGTGGTTTTTGCGGAGTAAAATTTTTTTTCGCTCTAAATTTAAAGTAGAGTGAGAAAACGGTGTTTGAACAAAAATTCGCTTTCTCGCTAGTGGTTTTTTGTTCACATGCGACAATTTCACTTTGATTTTTACTGTTTTTCGATGTTTTGATTTAGATTTTTATCTAATTGGTTTTCCCAATCCATTCATAGGCCATTTTTCGTCTAGTTTTCTGTTAAGTCAATGAAAATTCCTTGAATTGTACGTCAGGACTTGTCCTGCTATGTTTTTTTATTTCGTCGTCAAGATTTTGGTTACAAACATATGACATCGCAAACACTTCACATCTGCTTTTTGTTCATTTGTTCAGGCAATTTCAACTGAATTGCGTGCGTGTTGTCATTTCTCGCTCTTAGTTGAGCGAGCTTTTTTGTTCATTCGCGTGATTAAAATTTTGGTCACAGTTGACTTACCTCACGCCCAAAAATGACTTGCTTACCTGGAAATTGACTTTTATTTACTTTAATTCAAAGAGATAAGGTCGGTCAAATGGGAGTGTGTCACTCTAAATGAAGGCTGTTTGAGAGCAGCTAATAGAGGCAGCAAAAACTTATACAGATGTTTAATCAAAATATAACATACCAGCGTTGAATGGAAAGACGAACCTTTGGTCTGTCTTTCTCACTGTTTTTTGAGACTGCAGATCTACGAAGCTATTGCGGCTGTTTTATGGCAATCCGCCAGCTATGTTTTTCTTTTTCAAGTATTGGAAAATCATAAACGCATGATCTGTTTCAGAATGGGAGCGTGAAAAAGTCCAGAATATAAAAATTTTTTAAAATTGTAAAACCTCTTTTTTTTCGACAGAAGAAATAAACGAAAGAGTTCTTCTTAATCGATTCAATTTTAAAGAGCTTCTGAATCATACTATTTTTGCATTTCTGCGCAAAAAAATATCTGCGGTTTGAAATAAGTTTGACAGATTGTAATTATTACTAGGACAAACCAAAATCAAATTAGACTTTAGAAAAGTTATTAATAGCCGCCCTCATCTTCTCAGCCAGCTATTATAGCGCTCCTATTTTTCTTACAATCCAAGAATTGGATTGTATTGGTGCTCTGTCTTTTTTTTGTAAGATGTTTTCACATCTGTTTTATTGACTTTGAGCTTTCAAAACGGGATAAACAGGTAGAGCTCAGCGGGAACCGAGTTTCATTAGAGGCCCGCATTTAGTAGTCCCTCAAGTACTCAGAGTGGCGAAGCTACTGGGAAGGCCGTAATTCAAGGTTAAAAGGTCATTTTTGGGAGTTTCTGAGCCAAAAATAACGAAATTTTTAGCACTTCTTTGTCATTTTTTGGATTTTTTGTTAGGCCAGTCTGAAATAAGTTTATTTCTGAAAGAGGTTTATTAAAGTTGATAAAGGTCCTTTGCAAGACGTAATTTCTTTTTACGGCCACTTAAAGCGCTATATCCATTGCTAGTCCAAAAATAAACACGGTAATTTATACTAATTTTTTCAAATTGTTTGAAAATTTTTGTCATTTTTTGAGTTGCTTCAGACTTATGATGTCAAGAAAACTCCTCTAGGGTTTAATAATAGGTTATTGCATAGTTTCTAGTGGTAATGAAGTGGTTTTAAACATTTTAACTTCTTGAATTTTACCAATTTTTTTTAAATCAGACTTGGTTTTTTTTTTCTAATTTTCTGACATTTGTTGTCATTAATGAAGTTTTCAGGGGGCAAGAAACCTCATCTAGATTTTGCTAGTAGTTTACTAAAAATATTTTTTGGCCATGGAATGGTATTCAACATTTTAATATGTTTTACCAAATTTTTGAAAAAATTGCAATTTTTTTCTTTAAATTTTTGAAATTTTCATTCAGTGGCCAGGGAACCTCCTATAGGGTTTGCTAGTATGTTACTACATAGTTTCAAGAGGCAATAATAAAGTTCCCATTTTTTTAATTTTGCAATTGTAGGGAATTTTTTAAATAAAGCTTGCAATTTAAAATTTTCGATTGTTTTCAAATTTTTCGTCTTTTTCGTCATTCTGTGAGTTTAACTATCTTTACTGGCCAACGAAACGTTTTAAAGGTTGTAGAGGGTTTACAAAACAGAACTCCAGAGTCAAAAAAAAGTTTTGACCTTTTTAATAGCCCTTTTTTTGGAAAATTTCTTTAAATTTTCTCTTCTCAGTTTCTTGATGCATTTGTCATATTTGTCCAGTTTATCTACTTTTTGTGGCAGATTCATCTCTTTCAAGGTTTTTGCGTGAGATAATGAGTATTTAGAAATGAGTCATATTTGGCCTTCAAGTTTAAGGCTTCAAGGGTATTTAGCCGTTATCGTTTTTTTTGTTAGTTTGTTTGATTCTTTTAGTTTCTCAACTCTTGAGATTTTGTCTGTCTTGTTGGCTGGGATTGTTCAGTTGATCCGCTGGTCAGGTTTATTAGGTCTGCCTTTCATTCAATTACTTGGATTGTATTTCAGGACTAGTCCTGCTATGTTTTTTACTTCGTCGAATAAAAAATGTTTCGCTTTACCTCATTATGCCGCTTTTTCAACATTTTGCGTGATATCTTTTTGACTTCTCTAGGCTAGTTTCTCTCTTCTCTCATTCTGCTAAAAGTGATTTTGAACATCATTTGCTCAACAAAGCAATTCAAAATGAACAGAGTCAGTATTAAAAAATGAAGTCACAAATAGAAACGGGATAAACCCATAAAGCCCAATTTTAGATGCCCGCTATTTGAACCTCGTTACTATAAGTCTTAGTTACCATTTCTAATGCTTATTGGTATTGATAGTAGCCCCTGTAGCCTCTCTCTAAGAAACAGAAGTACGTTATCTTCAACTACGAAATGCCATCAAAATAAATCGGACTTAAAAATTGTTTTTGTACAAAAATCTTTTTTTTTTTCAATATCTTCTATGCTTTCAATCCCAATCATGCTTATTGGAATCAACGGCGGCTATTTTCCGGCAATCTTCCGGGAATGTTTAAGTATTTGCGATTGAAAGAAACTATAACGACCAAACGGCCTATGTATGAAAATTTTTTTCTATTTGACATTTTACCTACAATTTCAATAACAGATACATGCGGTACAGACTTAAAATAGATCTAAAAATCAACCCAGGTCTTCTTTATTCAAGTTTTACCCACACAACTGTACCAAATTTCAATGCTGCTCAGAAAACATTTCAAAATTCTCTAATAAAGTTGCTTTTAGAGGCGTGCAAGAAAAACGTGTTTGTAAAACGCAAGATGCTTTCTGTTAATACAAAATTCCTTATCATGAGATCTCCTTTATCCTAGGTCGTTTTGATTTTTGGATTGACGTCTACGCCCTTGATTTTTTCTGTTTTGTGTGATCTAATTTCCTGTTTCATTTCCAAGTTAGGCAACTGGCGGCAGTTTAAACATCTTTATTTAAAACAGGCGGCAGTTTCAAGTAATTATCACCGAACAGCATATTAAAATGCGCCAAGTTTAATAACCTATAATGACTTCTTTTGAAGCCTCTTAGTGAGCTACTTATTCCCCTTCTTCTTCCCCCTCCAGGCTACTTCCACCCGACTGAAAAAACTGCCATAGATTACGGCTCCCACTAGTCATTTGCGAGGAATTATTCCGACGCCGATCGTTTTTTGTTGTAAAAGAAACTAGAGTTCGTATCACCAGCGACGGAATGGCTCGGCTTTTAAAAAAATGAAGAGATTTGAGATTTTTTGAAAGTATACAAAATTGAGTTTGAACAAGCGATTAAATTCGTTTTGGGGTGCGATACAACCAGATCAACGGTATTTGCTAGTTAGATGTCGAAGCAAACTGAACTGTATGAAGTCATTGAAAATTTTGGAAGAGTATTTTTGATATTTCTCTTTTATTTTTTTCCGTGAAAAGAGGTGGAAAGTACTGGAATGGCCAGCATATAGTCCAGATCTCAATCCACATGAAAAGTTGCTGGCAATTTTGAAGCAGCCACTGTGAAAACAGATTTTTTCTAAAATTTTAGATTAAAAAGGTCTCGAAATATTGAACGAAATGCATGCAGATGTCATTAGGTACTTGTATGAAAATTATGAAAACCTACTAGAAATTTTGAAAGCTTATTTGACCCAAAAATTTTTATTCATGTTTATGATAATTTTCATCATGTCCGTAGCTTTTTGATACACCGTAGTATATGTTAAGCAACTCCCGGATTGACCTCATAATTGAAAAGTTTATAAAATGACAACATCCTATTATGTCGTCTATGAAAATTTGCAATCCTAGATTTTTTATATAGGGAAAATTGTAAATTAACAATTTTTAGAGAAATTAAGAAAAGGGCCAAAGCAAGCGCAAATAGTGTGTCTCAAAAAATCAGTCAAATATCGGAAAATATTACTTTTCAGTGATATCGTATTTATCGATAAGTTGCGGTCATAGCGCTTCTTACAAAAAATTTTTGCCAACCTAAAATTTAGAGATCACAAATTGCGAGAGGTTTCGGAAATTGCTTATTCTACAGTTATCTGAAATTTGAGCCTCAGATGACAGTTTTTTGCATTATTTTTTTTGGAAAATACGTAGTTATTATTGAGGGATAAATATTTGAAATATTCAGTTTCTCAAGAAATTTTACACTACTTGTGTTGTTCTTCAGCGATTCGCGAGTACCTGATGTTTGTGAGGAGTGACTCCATAATCCCACAGTGTCTTCTGAAGCACTTCATTGACAAACGGAAGAACATGGAATCCCTCAAGAAACTCATGACAACTGGCTATTTAACATATGAGTGTCGAAACACACTACAGGTTTACCGATTCATAAAGATTGTATCTTTTTCTTTTTCGTGTCATTTTGGCCCGTATAGCCTTTCTTAAACCGTTTCCCTTTGAGAAAATTAGTGTAGTTTGTATCTTTTAAGGTGCCATTAACTCGAACCTCGATCCCAAAATTTTATCAGACTTAAACCTGATGTTAATTTTAAATAGAGTAATCGTGCAAATTGTCTTGGCTAGAGATTATTTTCCCAGTTGGAGGTGTATAGACCAAAGTGACATTTGATTAGACCACCCTCGAGCGCACACATGCTCACGGTGCGGTCGAATTACATGGTCTGGAAAAGGCATCGAGCGCATTTTAGTCTGGACAATGGTCTGGAACTTGTCTGATCAGAGGTCGCCTTGGTTCATGGCCCCTAGTCGATTGAGGACGGTTATCTTGCAAGATCTTGCAAGATAATCGTCCGAAATGCAAGAGTCTTGTAAGATAACCGACCATCTTACAAGACTCTTGCAAGATAACCGTCTTGCATGAACCACCGGAAACATGCCTTTAGCTGCTGCATGGGCCTCTTTAGCTTCTTTGAAGATTAGAGAATAGGATTCGACCTATTCCCTAACGTCCAAAGAGAGAGACCCTAAAATGGCTAAGGCTAACAAATATAAATAGAAACATCATCAAAATGCGCAGAAGGGGTCACAGAAAGGGCAGGGGGTTTATGCGCTGCAGCAGGGGTCACAGAAAGGGTAGGGTATTGTGTGCTGCAAAAGAAAGCAAACAAATATAAATAAGAACATCAGCAAAACACAAGCACATGAGTGGGGGCCCAGAAAAGGGTTGGGGTTGAAGCGCAAAAGAAAAGGAGCGAGAGAGAAGGGTGGGGTTAAAATGCACTGAACACAAAGGCACAAAGAAAAGCAGATCGCCGTAGGCAAAAGGGGATGGGAAGAAAAAAAGCAAAGGGGAAAAAGAAACAAAGCGAAAAAACGAGCGAGCGCACGAGCGAGAGCACAAGCGAGAACGAGCGAGCGCACGAGGGAGACGGAGCAAGCGCAGGAGGGAGAAAGAGCGAGTGCAAACGACCGAGAGAACGGACGAGCAGGAGCGTCGGCGACAAAGAACAGGCACGAAAACAACAAAAAAACAGAAAAGCTGAAAAAAATTGCCCGGAGGGCATACCTAGACAAACTGAATGAAACTAGAGAGATGACAGGAGTGTTTACGACATCATTCACGCTTGGTGTGAACAGAAAAAAACATTGAAATGATCATTTAATTATTTTTGTGGAAACGAGTATGTCAAATACGTTATCGACGGCAAAGTTTATATGAAACTTTCCGTTGAGGCCCGAGAGAAAAATTAATTTAAGGCAAAAATTTTGCAACCCATTTTTTGTCTTTAATTTGTGGGCAAATCTCAGTGGGAGTGTCGTTCGTCTATAGGAAGAACTTAGAAAAGATTAGAAGGATGAGAAATGTGACCATTTACGATTTTCGTTATGTACACCTTGAACAAGTGAAAAATGCTATGTTATCCGCAGTCAAAACGTTTGAATGACTTTTCAACAGGAAATATGTTTTCTATCAGTCTCAAATTAACACTGACGATTGTTTTTGGTAGTGTTTTCAACATAATAAAGATCGAAAGCGAATTCACTCAAAGAAAAATTATCGTTTACAAAAAAAAAAAACTCGAATAAATCATTATATATATATCATAAGCTGAAACGTACTGGATATGCTTTTTTATGACCATTTTTAGTGTTTACGACATCATTCACGCTTGGTGTGAAGAGAAAAAACCATTAAAGTGATCATTGAATTATTTTTGTGGAAACGAGTATGTCAAATACGTTATCGACGGCAAAGTTTATTTGAAACTTTCCGTTGAGGCCCGAGAGAAAAATTAATTTAAGGCCAAAAAAAACTTTGCACCCCATTTTTAGTCTTTAAACTGTGTGCAAACTTCAGTGGGAGTGCCGTTTGCTATAAGAAGAACTCAGAAAGGATTAGAAGGATGAGAAATGTGACCATTTACGATTTTCGTTATGTACACCTTGAACAAGTGAAAAATGCTATGTTATCCGCAGTCAAAACGTTTGCTGGACTTTTCAACAGGAAATATGTTTTCTATCAGTCTCAAATTAACACTGACGATTGTTTTTGGTGGTGTTTTCAACAAAATAAAGATCGAAAGCGAATGCACTCAAAGAAAATTATCGTTTACAGAAAAAAAAGTCGAATAAATCATTATATATCATAAGCTGAAACGTACTTGTTGTGAACAGAACATACCCTTAAATTTATCATTGAATTATTTTTGTGGAAACGAGGATGTCAAATACGTTATCGTCGGCAAAGTTTACATGAAACTTTCCGTTGAGGCCCGAGAGAAAATTAATTTAGGGCAAAAAAATTTTTTGTCTTTAGACTGTGTGCAAACCTCAGTGGGAGTGCCTTTTGGCTATAGGAAGAACTTAGGAAGGATTAGAAGGATGAGAAATGCGACCATTTACGATTTTCGCCAGGGAAACATTGAACCAGTGAAAAATGTTATATTATCCCCAGTCAAAACGTTTGATTGACTTTTTAACAAGAAATATTTCTTTTATCAGTATCCACTCAACACTGACAATTGTTTTTGGTGGTAATTCCAACGTAATAATGATCCAAAGCGAATGCACTCACAGAAAATTATCGTTTACAGATAAAAAAAGTCGATTAAATCATTATTTATCATAAGCTGAGACGTTCTGGATGCTTTTATGACCATTTTTAGTGCTTAAAACATCATTCACGCTTGGTGTGAACAGAACAAACCATTAAATTGATCATTGAAATTTTTTTGTGGAAACGAGGATTTCAAATACGTTATCGACAGCAAAGTTGATATGAAGCTTTCCGTTGAGGCCCCAGAAAAAAATTATTTTCAGGCAAAAAAATTGGGACCGAATTTTTTGTCTTTAAACTGTGTGGAAACTTCAGTGGGAGTGTTGTTTGGTTATAGGAAGAGTTTACAACGGATTCGGAGGAAGAGAAATATGACCATTGATATAAAACTTTCCGTTGAACCGAGAGCTCCCTTCAATGGACTGAAATTATAAGAGAACATGGCCTTTGAGTTAATTGGGGTTTAGAATTCTTCTTTTATCTTTAAAATTTTGGGACGTCCATCTTGCAAGATTGTTGTAAGATTCTTGCAAGGTAAGCGTCCGGATCTTGCATCTTGCAAGATTAGCGTTATTTGCAAGAATCTTGCAAGATCTTGCAAGATAAACGTTATTTGCAAGAAACTTGCAAGATCTTGTAAGATAACCATCCATGCTCGTCTAGGGGCGGATTTAAGTACACACTAGTCTGATCAGAAAAGATTTCGAGCCTAACAGGGTCTGATCAGAAAAAAATTGAAGCTCTCGTTTTCCTTTAATTTTTTTAATGACAGATGTTGTCTCTGTCAATGAGGCAAAAAAAAACAGCAGCGTTATGATCAGAGACTTATCCATAATCTGTTGGCGCTGATTAGAACAAAGCGGTCCAGCTGATAGCAATTTCCGGTCCACGGCAGGATTTTGAATAACTTGAGATCAAGAAATTTTTTATGCGCAGCTCTCTTAATTCATCTATTGAGTCAATAAATTGAATTAGCGTCATATTGAAAACAATTGGCAGTTCCTCAGTTGAATGTTTACTGAAAACATATTCTTTTAATAAACAGAGATGGCTTCTCCCTAGCCGTTGCCCCCATCAATCCCCCCAGTGCACGCCAACCCGGGTCGAGGTTTGGTGGTGAATTTTCGTAAGAAATGCGGTGAAATGTGGTGAAAAAAAATAATTTTCACCGCGTATTTCGTACATCTTTTTGCGGTGAATGCGGTGAATCGCGGTGAATTATTTTTTTTCACCGCGTTCTCGGTGGCGGTTAATTTTTTTTTCACCGCTTAATGCGATGAATTATTTTTTTTCACCGCTATCTAGCGGTGAAAAAAAATAATTCATCGCATTAAGCGGTGAAAAAAAAATTAACCGCCACCGAGAACGCGGTGAAAAATAATAATTCACCGCGATTCACCGCATTCACCGCAAAAAGATGTACGAAATACGCGGTGAAAATTATTTTTTTTCACCACATTTCACCGCATTTCTTACGAAAATTCACCGTGTCTTCTATGAATTCACCCTGTTCACTTTTCTTACCTGAATCAGCGCTTCAGCTGATTTTTTGTCAAACCAGGCATCATCAGACAGCTCACTGCAGACAATCTCCATCAGCAACAATTTTTTACTGTTCAG
The DNA here is from genome assembly GCF_964194025.1 of Convolutriloba macropyga. Taxonomy (NCBI): domain Eukaryota; kingdom Metazoa; phylum Xenacoelomorpha; order Acoela; family Convolutidae; genus Convolutriloba; species Convolutriloba macropyga. The sequence goes on from NW_027449978.1 coordinate 69,964, forward strand.
CAACTTTTACTCATTTTTTTAAAATTATTCAAGAGTTTCAAACAAAACCGCTAGTTTTGATTAATTTCCCATTTGAGCCTCTACGCAACAACGCTAGCGCTGTTTTCTTCTTTTCAAAAACCGAAAGAATCAATCAATCAATCAATTATCAATTCGAACAAAATTCAAAGTCGGCAATATAAATAAGTACAATTCGTTCGTAAAACAAACTTCAAAATGAGAAAATCAAAAAGAGACAATGTACAGCTAAAAGGCAAACAACAAATGAAAATGCGAAAATATAACGCGGAAAAGAATTAGAATGTTTCAAACAACCTTGGAATTTCTGCAGTTCAGTGTCCAGTGTTTGTAATTTTTTGCGCTTTTTTCTTCTTTTTTGAACTTCTCCATTACAAGACGGACTTGGCTTCTGTTCCATTGCTTTTTTACATAAACCTTCTTCATCTCGAATAGTGGCTGCCGTTCAAACCCATTGATTTCAATTTTAATAAATTCCATATAGCACAATTTTCTCGACTTTTTGCGTTGTATTTTTGACTGTGCCAACATCAAGTTGATTTTCCAATCAAAGAAGATCCAACCGTTGAAATGGTTTTGGTTTTTGCGGGCTGTTAGAAATGTCACTGCCACAACTCCCTTGAACACTTTCCAGATGTGCGACTTGGCCGTTTTCATATCCCGAGCAAGAAGACTTTTGAATCGCAACGCAAATCTGTGACGAAATGTCGACTTTTTCTTTTGAACTTTGCACTTAGATTGTTGACATTTCAGCTTCGTTGCGTTCAACCTTTTCTTGAAATCATCTTTTTCTCTTATCATGGCCAATAATTTGGTCCTTTCAGGCGAGGTCACTTCCATAAACAAAAACCTGAAAATATGAAATAAAAACCAAAATGACTGCTATTTTATACAAGATAAAATCCAAAATACAAGCACACAAGGTAAAATCCAACAATCTAATAGTGGCACTCAATTTGAACACTCTACCTACACAGGCAATACTCCATGCAAAGTTTCGTTCGAATTGAACAACTTTTTGACCCAATCAAAAACAACTATAGTTAAAATTCGCTAAAAACGAAATTCACAAATTTCCGTATGAAAAACTCAATTTTTTCCTAGGCAAGCTATAGCAAAAATTCTTTTTCTTCTACTCTCTAACTATACATGGAATACTTCATACCAAGTTTTGTTCAATTTGGACAACATCTTGACCCAATCAAAAACAACTATAGTTAAAATTTGCTAAAAACGAAATTCGCAAATTTCCGTATGAAAAACTAACTTTTTTTCCTAGGCAAGCTATAGCAAAAATTCTTTTTCTTCTACTCTCTAACTATACATGGGATACTTCATACCAAGTTTTGTTCAATTTGGACAACATCTTGACCCAATCAAAAACAACTATAGTTAAAATTTGCTAAAAACGAAATTCGCAAATTTCCGTATGAAAAACTAACTTTTTTCCTAGGCAAGCTATACCAAAAATTCGTTTTCTCCTACTCTCTAACTATACATGGAATACTCCATACCAAATTTGGTTTAATTTGGACAACTCCTTGACCCGACGAAACTTCTATATTTTTGAAAATAAAATAAGCGAATAATAAGCGAAAAAGTCGATATTTCCGATTGAAATACGAACTTTTTTTCTAGGCAAGCTATACCAAAAATTCTTTCTGTTTTAGACTCTAGGCATCCATGGAATACTCCATACCCAGTTTAGTTTACTTTGGACAACATCTTAACCCAATCAAAAACAACTATAGTTAAAATTCGCTAAAAACGAAATTCGCAAATTTCCGTATGAAAAACTAACTTTTTTCCTAGGCAAGCTATACCAAAAATTCTTTTTGTTTTACAATCTAGTTACCCATGGGATACTCGATACCAAGTTTGGTTTGATTTGGACAACTCCTTGACCCGATGAAAAAGACCTATTTTTGAAATCACTTATTTGAAATAATAGCAAATTTCCGTATGAAAAACTAACTTTTTTCCTAGGCAAACTATACCAAAAATTCTTTTTGTTTTACACTCTAGGCACCCATGGTATACTCCATACCCAGTTTAGTTCACTTTGGACAACTCCTTGACCCGATGAAAAAGACCAATTTTTAAAATTATTTATTTGAAATACTCGCAAATTTCCGTATGAAATACCAACTTTTTTCCTAGGCAAGCTATAGCAAAAATTCGTTTTCTCCTACTCTCTAACTATACATGGAATACTCCATACCAAATTTGGTTTAATTTGGACAACTCCTTGACCCGACGAAACTTCTATATTTTTGAAAATAAAATAAGCGAATAATAAGCGAAAAAGTCGATATTTCCGATTGAAATACGAACTTTTTTTCTAGGCAAGCTATACCAAAAATTCTTTTTGTTTTATAGTTTAGGTACCCATGGTATACTTAATACCAAGTTTGGTTCAATTTGGACAACATCTTAACCCAATCAAAAACAACTATAGTTAAAATTCGCTAAAAACGAAATTCGCAAATTTCCGTATGAAAAACTAACTTTTTTCCTAGGCAAGCTATAGCAAAAATTCTTTTTCTTCTACTCTCTAATTATACATGGGATACTTCATACCAAGTTTCGTTCAATTTGGACAACATCTTGACCCAATCAAAAACAACTATAGTTAAAATTTGCTAAAAACGAAATTAGCAAATTTCCGTTTGAAAAACTAACTTTTTTCCTAGGCAAGCTATACCAAAAAGTCTTTTTCTCCTACTCTCTAACTATACATGGAATACTCCATACCAAATGTGGTTTAATTTGGACAGCTCCTTGACCCGACGAAATTTCTATATTTTTGAAAATAGAATAAGCGAATAATAGGCGAATAAGTCGACATTTCCGATTGAAGTACGAACTTTTTTTCTAGGCAAGCTATACCAAAAATTCTTTTTGTTTTACACTCTAGGTACCCATGGGATACTCCATACCGAGTCTGGTTTGATTTGAATAACTTCTTGACCCGATAAAAAAGACCTATTTTGAAAATTACTTATTTGAAATAATAGCAAATTTCCGTATGAACAACTAACTTTTTTCCTAGGCAAGCTATACCAAAAATTCTTTTTCTCCTACTCTCTAACTATACATGGAATACTCCATACCAAATTTGGTTTAATTTGGACAACTCCTTGACCCGACGAAATTTCTATATTTTTGAAAATAGATAAGCGAATAATAGGCGAATAATTCGAAATTTCCGATTGAAAAACGAACTTTTTTTCTAGGCAAGCTATACCAAAAATTCTTTTTGTTTTACACTCTAGATACCCATGGGATACTCCATACCGAGTCTGGTTCGATTTGAATAACTTCTTGACCCGATAAAAAAGACCTATTTTGAAAATTACTTATTTGAAATAATAGCAAATTTCCGTATGAAAAACTAACTTTTTGCTAGGCAAGCTATACCAAAAATTCTTTTTCTCCTACTCTCTAACTATACATGGAATACTCCATACCAAATTTGGTTTAATTTGGACAACTCCTTGACCCGACGAAATTTCTATATTTTTGAAAATAGATAAGCGAATAATAGGCGAATAAGTCGAAATTTCCGATTGAAATACGAACTTTTTTTCTAGGCAAGCTATACCAAAAATTCTTTTTGTTTTACACTCTAGGTACCCATGGGATACTCCATACCGAGTCTGGTTCGATTTGAATAACTTCTTGACCCGATAAAAAAGACCTATTTTGAAAATTACTTATTTGAAATAATAGCAAATTTCCGTATGAAAAACTAACTTTTTTCCTAGGCAAACTATACCAAAAATTCTTTCTGTTTTAGACTTTAGGCACCCATGGGATACTCCATACCAAGTTTGGTTCACTTTGAACAACTCCTTGACCCGACGAAATTTCTATATTTTTCAAAATAGAATAAGCGAAAAAGTCGACATTTCCGATTGAAATACGAACTTTTTTTCTAGGCAAGCTATACCAAAAATTCTTTCTGTTTTAGACTTTAGGCACCCATGGGATACTCCATACCGAGTTTGGTTCACTTTGGACAACTCCTTGACCCGACGAAATTTCTATATTTTTCAAAATAGAATAAGCGAATAATAAGCGAGAAAGTCGACATTTCCGATTGAAATACGAACTTTTTTTCTAGGCAAGCTATACCAAAATTTCTTTCTGTTTTACACTCTAGGTACCCATGGGATACTCCATACCAAGTTTGCTTCAATTTGGACAACTCCTTGACCCGACGAAATTTCTATATTTTTCAAAATAGAATAAGCGAATAATAAGCGAAAAAGTCGACATTTCCGATTGAAATACGAACTTTTTTTCTAGGCAAGCTATACCAAAAATTCTTTCTGTTTTAGACTTTAGGCACCCATGGGATACTCCATACCGAGTTTGGTTCACTTTGGACAACTCCTTGACCCGACGAAATTTCTATATTTTTCAAAATAGAATAAGCGAAAAAGTCGATATTTCCGATTGAAATACGAACTTTTTTTCTAGGCAAGCTATACCAAAAATTCTTTCTGTTTTAGACTTTAGGCACCCATGGAATACTCCATACCGAGTTTGGTTCACTTTGGACAACTCCTTGACCCGACGAAATTTCTATATTTTTCAAAATAGAATAAGCGAATAATAAGCGAAAAAGTCGACATTTCCGATTGAAATACGAACTTTTTTTCTAGGCAAGCTATACCAAAAATTCTTTCTGTTTTACACTCTAGGTACCCATGGGATACTCCATACCAAGTTTGGTTCAATTTGGACAACTCCTTGACCCGACGAAATTTCTATATTTTTGAAAATAGAATAAGCGAAAAAGTCGATATT